>NC_048299.1:66476985-66742274 GCF_013100865.1 Trachemys scripta elegans
GAGATGTGTGTGTGTGTGTGTGTGTGTGTGTGTGTGTGTGTGTGTGTGTGTGTGTGTGTGTGTGTGTGTGTGTGTGTGTGTGTGTGTGTGTAACTAGCATAGTAGCTCATCTCTGTTCTGGTCTTTTTCCACTGGATAAAACTACCAAATGTGCTTTTTACCCTTGACTCAAAAGTGTCACTTCTAGAAATCTGCAGTATTTGTCACCATGAATACCATTTAACTGCAGCAGTACCCAAAGGAACTCTGTACTGCCACACGTGAATACAACTGGAGGAACTTAATTAATCTTCCTGTCACTTCCATGATGCTTTTCATTAGTTTAGCTGCTATCTGATCAACTGGTCCATTCTCTATTGGAAATGACTATCCAGAACCTCTTATAAAAGCATTTTCTAGAGATAAACAAAGACTCTCCTTTTGACATGGCGAGCCTTTACAAATCTTAGTCATACAGACTTTATCTATTCAATAACAGTACTTGCAGCAAACGTTATGTGTAAGAAGCTAGGATTTTCCAAATATGAGGTTTAAGAACTATGAATAGCACCAATATGCATTTGTGTGTAGAAACCAAGTGGCTTAAATTTTATACTGATACTAGTTTACAGTCCGGACATAGATATATTTCAGATGAAAGGTCACATTTTTCTTCATGAATAGTGATGTTTATTACAGTGCCTTTAAAAAAAACTCAGTCCAACATTTCAGGCACTGGCTCTGCTTGTTATTCCGCTAAGGGACCCATTCAGGTATTTGATTGGGTTTAAGATGATAAATCAGAATGAATAATATGCCTAATGCAGAAGCTTCTTTGATCATGTCTATTGATCACAATTTGTTAGAGATATTATAATCATATAAGCAAAGAGTGGTGGCAGGAAGTGATAAGTCTTATTCATGGTTCATGTTATAGATAAAATGTTTTAAAAAAGATCCATAACTACACCTCTACCCCGATATAACGCGACCCGCTATAACACAAATTCGGATATAACACGGTAAAGCAGTGCTCCGGGGGATGGGGGCGGATGCACACTCCGGTGGATCAAAGCAAGTCCAATATAAAGCGGTTTCATCTATAACACTATAACACGGTAATATTTTTTGGCTCCCGAGGACAGCGTTATATCGAGGTAGAGGTGCATTTTAGTCAAGATCTGGGCTAAGGCAATTTATGGCCCTAGACAAACCCACTGGCCCTATCAAAGTGCCATTGCCCCTAGACTGTAACCTTATCCATTCCTTCAGGTGGCAGTGATAGGGACCATCAACATAAGAATATTAGTTGGACTAATAAGAAATTCACCGCCACTTCTGTTTCAGCAGACTGGGCCTTTACTTGCTTCTGAGACCACTGTTCCCTGTACAGGCAGGTTGTGGTCCATCCTGGAGGACAAAGGATTCAGATATGTAGGGCCCCCTTATGCATAGATTCATAAGGAATAAGGCCAGAAGGGACCTTAGATCATCTAGTCTGAACTCCTATATATCACAGGCCATTATATTTCACCAGTTACCCCTGTATTGAGCCCAATAATTGGTGTTGGCTAAAGCGTATCTTCCAGAATGGCATCTAGTCTTAATTTGAAGACAGCAAGAGATAGAGAATCCACCACTTCCAATGACTAATCACCTTCACGGATTTCCAGATTAAATTTCTCTGGCTTCAGCTTTCAATCATTGGTTCTTATTATGCTTTACTCCACTGGATTAAAAAGCCTTTTCTACCCAATATTTTCTCCCTGTGGAAGATACTTATACTGTCATCAAGTCATCTCTCAATCTCCTTTTGGCTAAACCGGGGTCGGCAACCTTTCAGAAGTGGTGTGCCGAGTCTTCAGTTATTCACTCTAATTTAAGGTTTCGCGTGCCAGTAATACATTTTAACGTTTTTAGAAGGTCTCTTTCTATAAGTCTATAATATATAACTAAACTATTGTTGTATGTAAAGTAAATAATGTTTTTAAAATGTTTAAGAAGCTTCATTTAAAATTAAATTAAAATGCAGAGTCCCCCGGACCAGTGGCCAGGACCCAGGCAGTGTGAGTGCCAGTGAAAATCAGCTTGCGTGCCACCTTCGGCACACGTGCCATAGGTTGCCTACCCCTGGGCTAAACTAAACAGATTGAACTCTAAGTCTCTGACCATAAGGCATTTTCTTCATCCCTTGAATCATTTTTGTATCTCTTTTCTGCACCATCTCCAATTATTCAATATCCTTTTTAAAATGTGGACACCAGAACTGGAAGTAATATTCCACTAGTGGTCTCACCAATGCTGGACCCAGAGGTCAAATCACCTCCCTACTCCTATTCACTACTCTGCTGTTTCTACGCCCAAGGATCACATTAAACCTTTTTGCCACAACATTGTTGAGTTGCTCATCCACTATGACCCCTATATCCTTCTTAGAGTCATTATTTCCCAGGGTAGAATCCCCTGTCCCCGATCCTATAAGTATTGCCTACATTCTTTGTTCCTAGATGTATAAATTTACATTTGGCCATAATTAAACATATATTGTTTACTTGCACCCAGCTTACCATATGATCCAAATCACTCTATATCAGTGACCTGTCCTCTTCATTATTTACTCCTCCTCCATTCTTTGTGTCATCTTCGAACTATCTGTAATGATTTTATGTTTTCTTTCAGGTCCTTGATAGATATATTAAACAGTATAGGACCAAAAGTGATCCTTGTGGCACCCCACTAGAAACATACCCTCTCTCTATTATGATCGATAATGTATAATAACATTTTGAGAACTGTCAATTATCCCATTTATAATCTGTTTAATATGCGACATGTTAATTTTGTATCTTTCTAGTGTCTTAATCAAAATGCCTTACAGAAGTCCAATTATATTACATTAACATTATTGCCTTTATCAACAAAACTTGTAATCTCATAAAAATGAAATCAGGTTTGTCAAGACATATTTACCATAAAATGATGATGATGGCATTAATTGTGTTTTAATCTGACCTCCTGTGTTATACAGGAAGTCAGACTAGATGATCACAATGGTCCCCTCTGGCTTTGAAATCTATTCATTTTATGCTTTAATTTTTTATCAATGGAATCCCATATTAGCTTTCCTATTATTTTGCCCAGAATTGATGTCAGGCTAACTGGCCTATGTCATTCTGTGACACCTGTGTCATTCTGCATGCCCTTTTGAATATTGGTACATTAGCATTCTTCCAGTCTTCTGAAATTTCCCTGTTGTTCCAAAATGTATTAAAAATGGACATCAGGGGGCCAGAAAACCCCTCAGTCAACTCTTTTAGGACTCTTGGAGGCAAGTTATCTGGGTCTTCTGAAGTAAAAAAGGGTTTCCAGAGTAGCTCTTAATATCCTCCTTGATTACTAATGGACTGGAAAGTACTTCTTGTGATAGGCATAGTACATCATCCTGCTTCTTTTCAAGTATAGAACGGTAATATTTATTGAGCACGTTTGCCTTTTCAGCATCACTATTGGCAGTTTTACCATCTCCATCTAGTAATGGGCCTATACCATTGCCAGGATTTCTTTTATTCTTAATATACTTTTAACAACTTTATTTTCCATAGTATTGTCACCCATGAAGTCTCCCCCAATGTCTTTGGCTTCCCTTTTCTATTTTCTATACTTTATAACTTCTCATTTATATTGATTGCTATCCATTTCCCCCTTTTTTTGCTTTTGTTATATGTTGCCTCCTTATTTGTAATTGCAGCCTTCACTTTGCCACTGAACCAAGATGGACTTTAGGCTAAAGTTACTCTCTTTGTTGATTATTGAATCCTGGCTTTTTAACTATCTAGTAAATACTGCTGATAAATAAATAACTCCTGATATTCATTTTTATCTTTCTGTCTGAATTTTTTCCCTAATAACTTCATTAATAATTCTCCTCAGTTTGAGAAGTTAGGCCCTTTGAAGCACAAGTATATACGGCTGGGAACTGTCCTCTGTTTCTCCATACTGAAAGTAATTAGATCATGATCACTGGTCCCTAGGTAACCAGTCTAGTGATTCCTTCATCACAGAAGGGTCCAAAACTGAAGGCTGATAATGAACTAAGATCTCTCTTTCCCAACATACAATCTATGATATCTTCTATACTTGTCATTCCAAACTGGAAATTGTTGCAAAGAAGGAGCCTGAGCCAATGCCTACTGAAGTCAATGGGAGGTTTTTTTGTTGATTATAATGGGAATTGGAATGTACCTTAAATATACAATAAAATACCAATGAAGAAGAGAAGGCTACAAACCATGTTAATTAATTCCATGGAAAACATGCACAAATTCAACACGTCAAGTATAGTCCTCAAAGGAAAAACATTCTGGGCAAAATTCTGATGACATAAAAGACAAGTTACACAGCAGTAAGCTGTAACACACCAGTAACTTGTGTACCGAGTAGGTGGAAGGATGGGGTAAGATAAAGTACACGTTCTGCTCTTTCAACAGCTATTTTAAACCAACTGACACTGACTTTTTCACATCAGTTCTGAATTTGACCCTTAAATCCACACCTTGTACTTCTATACCTGTGTGCTACATAACACGGTGTGGAAAAAAAATGAGTTGGCATATAGAGAAAATGCCAGTGACTTATAGTTATACACTGCACCTCAGGAGGCTTCGGAACTTGGGATCACTATTGGATCATTCACATCCACTGAAATCTAGCCATCTCTGGGATGAACATGGCAGCTGGTGACAGTGCACAGCAGCACGACACAGCAGTTTAGAGCAGAAAGTGAGGAATATCTTCCACTGAAACCAAAGCTGGAATGTATGTGGGAAGAATGTAAATTACCCACTGACAATTTGATGAGAACACTGTGTTAATAACACCCCTACACTTGCAAGATTTCCATTGGATCTTTAATGACCTTAATTTTTCATCCCATCCTAAAGAATGGCATCTCCAAACTTCTAAGAAAGTGCTGAGGCACTGGTTCCTTAATCTATAGACTGAACACTGTGACCAAACAACAGCCAATACAGCATCCTACAGTAACTAAGTGTTCCACTGAGTTCTCTGAGGACTGACATGGGCCATCCATGCTTATCTTTAAAGGCAAAATGGGATCAAAACACAAAATGCTTGCTGCCATTTACCGTTTAAAAGAAAAAATATTGTAAACTCACCCAAGAACAATTGATTTCTTTTAAACTCTGAATGCTCCAGTACTTTTCTTACAGAAGAAGAACAAAGACACTGCTTTTCTAACGCACTGCCAAAAACATTCAAATACTTTCGTATCTGGTTTATAATAGTTAGCTTTAAAAGGAGGGTTTCATCTCTGTTCCCACCTTTTGATCTTATTAACAGAGCCTCTTGTAATTCTAATTCAGAAAGACATTTACACAGAGAAACTCTAATTTGTATCCGCACCTGATTTTCTTGTTACATCTTTTTGTACTGGTCCCTTTTGATCTGCTGTATCTCTGAATTTAATTATGAAGTCTGAAAACACCATGCCACTATATCTGCCCATAAGTAATTCTCTCTGTTTCCCATGTCCCAGTGAAAAGACTGCAGACCTGTCCACACTTACAGCAGTGTGGCAGTGCCTTGCATGGTGTCAAGTATCAGAGGGGTAGCCGTGTTAGTCTGGATCTGTAAAAAGTGACAAAGAGTCCTGTGTAATTTCCACCACATGCGTCTGACGAAGTGGGTATTCACCCACGAAAGCTTATGCTCCAATACTTCTCTTAGTCTATAAGGTGCCACAGGACTCTTTGTCGCTTTTTACAGATCCAGACTAGCACGGCTACCCCTCTGATACTTGACGCCATGCAAGGCACTTGTGAATCTATCCCCCTGCTGTTTCTTCGGGGGGGGGGTTGTTTTTGTCCAAAACTACTCACCATCACATTTGTCTCAAATCTGCAAACAGTTTGGTTGACCAGAGTCTGAATTTTGGGGCGAATAAACTATTTGTCTGAAAAATTTTGCCCAGCTGTCGAGGGAAGTTCACCTCAGTGCAGAGGATCTGTACTAAGCTCTGTGTATCACTTTAGGTCTGCAGTGAAGATAAAGTGAGGAAGGGCTTGCTGGTGGATCAGCATGGGGCTGGGGGGATGTGTCTCTCTGCCTCTGTGTTCTGCACAAACCAGAATCAAAAGTGATGTTGAAGCTGGCAGTCCGGCAAGGACACAGGGTCTTCGATAACATGGATGCTGTGACCTTAACACCTACTAAAGTTGAGGGGAACAGTTGAATGCAGCCACCATTCTAACCCATGACATGGAATAGCAAACTTCTGTTGGGGAGTGAGTGGCAGTATACTGCAATCTTCTGCCTTGTCACTTTCCCACCTCCTCTGAACTTTATATGCATAAAGCCTGATTTCTCATTTTTTGGTGAGGGAAGTGAGTTTTGTTTAGGTGGATTTCTTTTCCAACTCCTCCTGGAAAGTTGGCTGCAGTATAAAAGTGACTTCTAGCTCATTCTTGTGTTGCAGCGATTTGGCAATTTAGCTCTGAGTAATAGAAACTGGGATCGCTAAATGGAAAGTCCGCACAGAGAAAATGGTGGAGGAGACAGAAAAACCCAGTGTAACTGTTTTATCCAAAAGCCTATAGCATCCCACCAAAGATAATCTTGTTTTAAATTGTTGCTCCTTTTTGTATTAGAACGCTTTTTCTTTATTTATCTATCATGTCCTTCCTTGAACACTGACCCCCAGAGCATTTCATCAAGTAATTATTTTTACTAAAAGTAGTTGCCTACACATTAAAATTAACTGAGCCGTGTTTTATGTTCATTTTCCTACAATGCCATTGACTTTAAGGACAAGTCTGGCCCACTCTTCAGACATCAACAGTAGGTGGTATAATATGTGAAAATAATGAGATGTTGGTTACAACTCAATACAAAAAGTTAAATTTTAATTATGTCTAAAAGGTCTTTTGCAGAAAAAAAAAATAGCTGATAGAAAAGTATACCAAAAATCCACCGATTTCTGAATTAATTTAAATACGTGATTAATAATCAGTCAGCTCAAGAAATGTATATCATACAAGACAGCATGAAACTCTGATCTCAGTTATCAAACTCAATTGAGTTACTTTGGATTTACTTATAAACAGAAATCAGAATTAGGTCCATCTATGATGAAATATAAATGTTCTCCATTTATTAAAATGCACCAAGAAGAAACCAAATAGGTTATTTTTCTCAACAATGAGGCTAGTTTCACAACAGCTGCCTAGTCATGACATCCATGAACATGTGAATAAATCTGAAGTATAAATAGAGCTATAAAAACTTTTTCATTTACATAAAATCAAGGACAGAATATCAAATTTAAGTAATATTGAGCCAAACAACTTTTGATCCTATCAAAAAAGGCTCACTGACAAATAAGAGTCAAAATGGTTATTTGGTTATCCTTACTTATTTTCTTTGGTTAAGTACCCATGCCATGCTATAAATCTGCAGTACCAGTTTCACTATAACCATTTCACAAGAAAAGCATTGGATAAACTGTAATGTCTCAAATGAACCTTACCTATTATGTTTGCCAATAGCAAATTCTGTAGCTAAGACTGAGATGTAGTTTCCATTCTAACTCTCCCATGGCACATCATTTATTCAGCCAACTCCGTCTTTGGTGATGAAATATTCCATGGGAATCAATCCAAACAAGATTTTGTTTTGTATATGTGTGCACACGCAGGTGTGTGCATGCAGGAGAGAGAAAAACTCTTGTTTGGATTGACTGGATAGGTAAATATTATATTTGGTATGTATGAGCAAATTTGAGCAACTACTAAGCTCACTAGCTAGAGTGCAGCTTTGATGAGGCCAGGAGTAGCGGAGTCACCCTCGGATGGGTAGAGTAGGAAAAGATCACAACTAGGATCAGCTAGGGCAATGCTTCATGTGCTCCTCTGCTTCCCCTTCCCCCTCTCATTCTTTCAGCATGTGTTGATGAGACAGCTGCTTCTTTGTTTTCTCCCTTCCAATCCCTTTCCCGCCCACCACTACAGCCATTGGATAGTAGGGGTGGTAATGGGGCCAGTGATAGGCTCTTCCCTGGAGAAGCTGGAGGTTGCTACTGTTTGCTCTAAGGCAAGTAACCCTTTGAGGGTCCCACTCCTCCCCCTCAAACTATTGTTCTGGATTTCCTTCAATACCAGTGCCTAGGCTGAAGTACAGTCCTGGAGTTTGGAAGGAATGTTTCTCTCATTCGGGTTTTCACCTTTCATTCTGCATCCTAGAGGCTTAAATTACAACCGTTGCAACACTAGCAAGTTGTTGTGCAGTTGGTGGGTTAGCAAGTGTGTGCAAATGAGGCCCCTGTAATCTAATGGGCTGTTTGGGCAATGGTCCTAGGCACAGCAATCCATACTGAGGGGGTGTGCCTCTACATCTCATGCAGCTTGTGGCTTCACTCATCTCATCTCTGCTACCTCCAGAATGGAGAAAGGGAGCACTTTCAGGCTCTGGCTTCTGTCAGGGTCCCTGCGCAGGCTTGAGAATAGAGAGGGGGCATGGTCTTCATACTCACCCAGGCCACTGGAGCTAGTTGAGATCTGCACTGGAACAAATCATGAGATGGGCCCCAATGAGATTTGTCCGTTAGAAAGGTCCAGTCTGAGATACTTGTAACCCAGTGGGCTGCTTGGGCATTGGCCCCAAGCATGCACTGCATGGTGAGGAATTGGTTTAGTATTTTAAATTTTAAAACAAAATCAAATGGTTTCAAGCATTTTTCAAAACCAGCAGCTAAGCTAAAAGTGCACTATTTATCTCAGATCATCAATAGAAGTGACTACTTTCAGTTTTTCAAGGGAAAAATTACTCAAAGAACTATAAGGCAATACACAAAACAAACAAGATTAAAGATACACAATTGTTTATATGACTTATGTGATTATTTAGCAGGATTGGCTAAGTAAATAACAAATGAAAAATTACTGGGCATACTACATACTTTCAGAATTAGTCTCGCTGAAGTCAACACATATTGCCAAGGTTAGTTTTCAACTTTCTGTGAGTATCTCTCAGGCAAGGACAATTCTGAGAGGAAACTAGTGGATTAGTCTTTGATCTCAGTTCCATGACTCAAAGGCATTCAAACCTGCTAAAGAGATTTTTTTTTAAATGTCAAAAATAGAAGTGTATACAAAAGGTAAATACTAATGTACCAAATTGGCCCATTACTTTGAGGGGAAAAGGGTTGGAGAGCAAGACACAGAACAATCCTTCCCTCTAAAAATTATTGAAGGGACAATTTATAAAATATGTATTTATGGAATTTTAAGAAAGGCAAATGTGCAACAAGAAATAAGGTATGTGGGAAGAAAAGAAAATGTACAAATATTAAATATATCACACATCTTGGACATTTAATTGAGAGTTAAAGGGTACACCCTGCCTGAATCATGAAGACAAAAATTCTGAGAAGATTTAACCAGTTCAAAACAAAGCTTGCTGAAAGACAAACAAGCAAAGACTGGCCAAATAATAGCAAATAGAAATACTGTATGGCTGTCACCAGAGGATTATGCCATCGAGATTTTATGAAATGGGTGAATTAATTCAAAAGAGACAAATGCTATGTTTTAAAGAAGACACTACAGGGAGATCCAAATTGCTCCTCCCTTTGATTGATTCTAGTTATGATTATAAATGCTTGCCAACAAGCAAGCAAAAGGTATATATTGAAAGTGTATGTAATGAGATGCCAGAAGGTGCAAAGAACCTCCTGCAAGTCGCTGAGGACTCTAGTCCCACTGATTCAGTTCCCAAATGACTTGAGAGTTGAGAACACCCATAATCCTACATGATCAAAGGATAGTCAGAAGCCTAGAGAATATTTAATACTTATGGTATTAAATGGCAAAAAAACCAATAACCCTTCATTGATACATGGTTAAGGTTGCACAGTGGTATCTTGTGCCCTTCCAGAATGTCAAGTTTAGCAAAACTCAAACTTGTGAAAACCAAGAAATACAGAATTAAGGTTAAACACCCATGCATCTTTAACTCAGTCCAGCCGGAGCTGAGAATAGCAACTGGAAATTACACTGCTTTACAGCCAAAATGCTTCTGAAATAAATGTAGTCAAACTTTACTAATTCTGGGTCACTGAGAATGAAAATGATGCTTAAAATTGTTGATTGGCTCTAGTTTTCAAGATATGCTATTGGGTCAGTATATACAACCCTTGACTTGGGAATGGCGGAGGATAAGTGAGTTATAAAGGGAAGGGATCTCAATTTAAACCAGAAATGACTAAAATACATCTTTGACTGGATCTATGAATAAATCTATGACTGGGTTTGGACAGTACTTGCTTTTTAGGCAAAACAATGAATGATGCAATCTGAAGCTGGTATTGCGTCATACATGATAGGAATTCCATCATGTTATTCCTAGAAGTCATGGATGATGCAATCATAACAAAGCTTACATCACTCTGCTGAACAAATTGCCCTATTTCAGCTCTAGAAATCATACAGTGTCGTGCTCTCTTATTTGTCAGTGTTTGATTTTGCAAAGGGACACATTTCTGTTTAGCCAAAGTGAGCAGAGATGCCTTGTACTTGTGTGAACAGTGCAGATAACTTCGGCTATGTTTGTGGTGAAGTGGCTTTTGCATCGCAAAAGCGCAGTATAACCACTATGGTTAAGAAAGCCTATCACCTTTATTTTGGCTGCAAAATTGGAGATCAGGACAAGAGGTGGGCCCCACACATATGCTGCAACACTTGTGCAACAAATCTTCACCAGTGGTTGAACAGGAAAAGGAAATCTATGCCTTTTGCAGTGCCAATGATTTGAAGAGAGCCAACAGATCATACCAGCAATTGTTACTTCTGCATGGTGCCTCCAGTTGGGAAAGGTGTATCAAAGAAGAAAAAGTGGACTGTGCATTATCCAAACATTCCATCAGCTATACGCCCAGTACCCCACGGAGAAGGACTGCCGGTTCCTGATGCACCAGAATCATTCTCACTTGAGTCAGACGAGGAAGAGGAAGAGGATGAAACTTCTGGTCCTGAACCATCAATGTCACAGGACCCACATTTTCTCCCATCCTCCTCCTCTGAACCATACCTCATAACACAAGGTGAACTGAATGACCTTGTCAGGGATTTGGAACTACCCAAGAGTAAGGCAGAGCTGTTGGGCTCCAGACTACAGCAGTGGAATCTCCTGGCAGGTAATGTTAGGGTTTCCATGTTCCGTGACCGTCAAAAGGATCTTGTCCCATTCTTCTTCATAGAAGGTGATCTTGTAGCCTGCAAGAACATCAATGGTGTGATGGCAGCCCTCAACATCGTTCATGACCCAGATGAGTGGAGACTGTTCATTGATTCATCGAAGATGAGTATTAAAGCTGTTTTACTGCATAATGGCAATATTTTGCCATCAATTCCAGTTGGTCATGCAGTCCATATGAGGGAAACCTATGACAACATGGAACAACTTTTGAGGTGCATAAACTATGACCAACATCCGAGGCAGCTTTGTGGCGATTTGAAGGTTGTTGCTCTCTTGCTTGGTCTGCAGACTGGATACACAAAGTACTGCTGTTTTTTCTCAGAATATGATAGTCATGCAAGAAAGATTGGCCACTCTGACAGTCATTGGAGCCTGGGAGGAAAAGTGTTCAGAATCCACCACTTGTTGAATCAAGGAAGATTTTGTTACCACCCTTACACATCAAGCTGGGTCTGATGAAGAACTTTGTCAAGGCCATTGAGAAAACACAAGCAGCTTTCAAGTACCTGCGTGGAAAATTTCCAAGGTTAAATGAAGCTAAGATAAAGGAACGTGTCTTTGTTGGTCCTCAGATGTGTGAACTTCTTTGAGATGATGCATTTGACCATGCACTGCATGGCAAGGAAAAGACGGCATGGAAAGCCTTCCAGTTAGTGGCAATAAATTTTCTCGGAAACAACAAGGCAGACAACTACAGATTGTTGGTGGAAAACCTCCTCAAGGCATACAAAAGCCTTGGTTGCAACATGTCACTAAAGATACATTTTTTGCACTTTCATCTAGATTTTTTTCCACCGAACTGCAGAGCAGTGAGCGACGAGCACGGCGAGCGATTTCACCAGGACATTGCAACAATGGAGAAACGCTATCAGGGCAAATGGAGCCCATCAATGCTTGCAGACTATTGCTGGACAGTGACAAGAGATGCTCCATTTAATGAATACAAGAGACAAGCCAAGAAGCGCCGAGTAGACACTGAATAGGACTAAACTATGTACATAATAGTTTTTTGCCTTTTGTTTCATAATACATTTTATTTATATAACCCTTTTGCTGATTTTTAAAGTGTTACATAAACAGGACAGGTGAAATATTATCATGTAAAGCAACCATAAACACATGAAAAGACATTTTATGATTAAAACTACTATCTACACAATATACATAGACATAAAAAGTAAAAACTTAAATATCTTAGAAACAGTGGCCAATCAGTTGTTTTAATTGTGATATATGAATTCAGCACATCAAAATACATAATAAATAGCACATTTTATCTCTGAAGCAGACGACTTCTCAAAAATTGTAGACCAGTGTTATCTGCGTGTACTCCAGTTGAATTCATTGTGTTAGGTGTACTTGTACTGAGTGGTGGAGGAATTAGTTGGAGCAGCTTGGAAGAGCTGTGATTGTGATATGAAATGATCTAGGGGGACCATGCCCCTCTGGTCGTGTATGTGAGCCCCCCTCTCTGATCCAGGTCTGTATGATCAAAGGAAAGAGGTGTTATGTGTGCCTTAAGAGACCCAGAATGCCTCATTTCTGTGCTGTTTTGTGTAAGTTGTGGCAGTAGTGGGTCACAGAGGTCTTCTTGACATGGGGATTGTCAGCACTTAGGTAGGAGATGAATGTGGTCTGTGAGTTTAATGAAGGGTAAGTGAAAACAAAGTGTTTGATGGCATAAGTGTGAAGGGTTTGTAAAGGGACTGAAGGGGCTATAAAATGTAGCAGATGGGGGTGTTCTTTCTGTGGAGTAGGCTAAGCGATTGTGTGTAGGACGGCCGTGGGTAGCTCCTGTTAAGTACAGTGTAAAGGCAGAGTATATGTTTTAAGAGAGTAGTGGGGTATCACTTAAGAGGACAGAGTTGAGGTTCACACCCATACTACCTTAACTCTGTATTTCCTGGTTTTCACAAGTGTGAGTTTTGCTGAACTTGATGTTCTGGAAGAGAAACTTTAATTCTCTATTTTTAGTGCACTAGCTCAATCAGAGCTAGTGGAATATGTCACCTCAAGCTGGAATCATGCCCCCAGAGGCTAGTGTAGGCACACCCTTTGTTATAGCAGAATGGGGATAATGGTGGTTGTTTGAAATGTTTGCAATATGTAGTTGCTCGCAGGGCTGGTGAGAGAAATCTCAGACATGTTCTATGTTCCAAGGATTCAACAGTTTTATTACATGGTTGTTACAGGAAATGTAAGCATGTGAGAAAAGACTGCTGGCTCTCTCTCTTTTTCTCCCCTCATCCCTCATAATTCCCCACATTGCTATCATTTCCAACTTACTGTTCCGACAGGAGACTCATGGAGACAAATATAAACTGAAACAATAGCTCTGAGGAGTATAAACTGCTCCATTCATATCAATGGATTTTTCCATCCCCATTCCCCTGGGCTGGAGAACCTGTGCTATGCATCAAGCATGCCTGTTCTCAATTCCTTACCCCAGTGTCAGTAGTGTGTTCTTGGTGAATCCTTCTAGCATGCCTGTTCTCAGCTTTACACGCAGAGGGTCAGAGTTGCCACAGATCCTTGCTCACATGTTAGGGAGTGGGTAAAGGGTCTCAGACTTCCTAGAGGGACAAGGGACCCCAGATCTCAGCTCACATTAGGAGGATAGTGAGAGGGGCTCAGACCACCCCCAGAAGGCAAGACCCCCAGAAAGTAGCTCACATGGGAAGGGGGAGTCAAACTCCTAGAGATGAGTAGGGGGGCCTCAGATCCTGGCACACACACAAGAGGGGAATGTGGGTCTGACAGGTGCCCCTGCTTCCATTCTCCCCTAGTCCTGTCACTACTCCCATGTCCTGCTTTTCAGTGACCCACCCTTCCCCTCCCACTCTTCTTGGCCCCTTCTCACCTTAACCCTCAACCCCTCTCCATTTATCCCCCTCCCCTTGCTGAATCCCATCCCTCTCCCCCTGCTCTCGCTTACTCTTCTATCCCTAATAATCCTCCCCTCCCAGCAAGCATTTGCACATGCAATTGATTTTCTTTAAAAAAATAGTTTGAGCACCTTCTGAATATTCTGCTATACTCAGATTACATTCCCTACCCACACCCCCCGCAAAGCAAGCCATCCACAATTCCCCTTTACCAGAGGCAGATTGGAGCAACATGCCTTCTTTTTTCATTTCAGATTTCTGCCCAGATTGGCTCTGAACTCACAGTGCCCATTATCCCATTGAGCCTTTCAGGTCCCATGAGTCCTGGCTAGCTTTCAGTCCCCTCATCCCCTCTCTCTGCACATGCGATCCATTTGGCATGTGAGCATTAGAACTGCTTGCAGCCTACCTAACTGAAGAACCAAACTCTTTGTCTAACAACATTGTAATTTGATTTCCTCCAAAGGGCTGATGGGTGCCATGCACGTCTCGGGGGCGGGGGGGAGGGGAGGACTCTCAAGCATTTGAGACCCTAGTGTAATTATTTCAGTCCTGCTTGGATCCCTATGACTGCAATTAAAGTTACAAAGTAGGCCAACCTTTCGCAAAGCTGGTTTTTGGGAGGATAAATCTCAAGAAATCCTTGGTCCAATGGCTCTAAAATTAGACTAGTAATCAAATGTCCCCAAGAGGGGCATTTTTAGGTAATCTAAGCAGTGGCAACACATGGGGCAAGGCACATGGGGTCACATGCCCCGTCCCCCGTTTTCTGTCAGGGTGGGAGTCAGGCTGAGGGGGGTGTGCTCTGGGAAAGGCATCAGCACCTAGCGCTTACTTTGAGCCCCACTAGATGGTGCCCAGAACAGGGAAGCAAGACTGGGCTGGCAATACAACTCCACCAGAGGGGGTGTGGGGAAGCCTTCTGAGGCCCGCCCCTTTCTTGACTGTAGTCACAGTTTAAACCTTTAAATTGTGCCCTCACCTCACTATCAAGGGTTATGGATCATCTCTGAATGCGAGTAACTGTGAGGATTCTAGAGCATTTAGAAAATTCAAGCTTTAAACAGAAACTAATCTTAACCTTAATCATAGCAGAGCTGGTGCTTTACCTTTTCTAAAGGGTGTTGTAAGAATGTAAACTAATTAATCCTATTTCCTTGACCCTGGATGTTGGGCAGTATTATCTTCATTTAACCCTCTGCATTCCCATCTGTAAAATAGTTTGAACAAGGTTACATCAGATCAGTGGAAGAGCCAGGATTAGAATTTCTGAGTCCGGACTACTAGCCCTGCATTCATTCTAACTCCTATCAAATGAAGAATGAGAAAAAACAGTGTAACAAAGCAGATTGTGTAACACCTGTACCACTCTTCTACAATACAGTAAAACAATAAGCAACATGCCTTACAATGTTTTAAGACGACTTTGATTCATATTTCTTTTCTATCCACTACATTTGCATTCGTTTGTTTTGTGCATGATAAAACAGGCCAGATTTATCGCTAGTGTAATCCAGTGAGCCCAGTGAAGTCACATCAGGGATGAATTTGACCCATATTGTCTCCATGAGGTGACCAATAAGAAAATAGGTTTTATTTTCATAATGCCACTAGTGAGCAGCCTTTCTTAAGAATGCTTGCAAACAATTGTTGTCAGCTTTCAAACACAATTTTATAATACTCTTGTGGCCTTCAAACATGCTACATTTTCATCCTTATCACCACATTAAATCGTGTTGCCAATAGTGTCTTTGGGACGAATTTGAATTTTTCAAGCTTGAATTTAATTACATTATGTAAACTAGAAAATATCTCCACCAGTATGCTTTAAGGGAATAGTTTATCTTGGCAATTTTAAATTCTATTTTGTTTAAAATATTTGCATTTTGATAACTTCACTCTGCTGTATGCAGCATTTATTGATCTTTGTCGGGAACCCATTTTCAATTTACTGAAGTGCGTTTATTTTCCATAAACACTATATTGCAGCACATTCTTACACAGTGTTTAAGGTGAAAAAAAAATACTGAAAAAGTGTTTGCCAAAGAAAGCAGGATAATATATGTCAGAGAATAAAAGATTTGCGGTGACATCACTGCTTTGTTTCATGCCAGTGTGGTAGATAGTGTAATGGTTCAATGGCAAGAATCTATGTTTGCTCTGGCCCTAGTGGTTTAGTAGATCCCTTGCAATAATGCAACCACATTTCCATTGAAAGATCTCATGATAAAAATAAAATTAAGTAGCATCTCATCTGCATTTAGAATTTATTTTTTGCCTTCTGCATCTATGTCAAATGCACATTACTCAGTCTTACAGAAAGTTTTTTTTTTCTTTTGTTGTTCATTCAATATTTATTTTTAAGATAGCATGTTTATGGAACATTCCTTTCCCCCTGCCTTCCTTTTCCATCTCTCCATTCCTCCTCCCTTAGCTCACAAAGTCTCATGATGGTGGTAACTGCATTCTGGTTCAGAAACAAGCCAAGGACTTATTTCATATTTAACTCACATATTTATCTTCATAGTTCTCTCTCATTTATCTAAACGTGGAGGCATTTTACAGTCAATCAAGCAAGTCTTGCCTCCACCTGCAGTTGAGTGCAGCTCTTGAAATGCACTAGAGAACAATTCTGATTAGGCAACCTGGGAGGAAATACCATATGTGAAAATATACATACATTTCAAAGAGGCATGGAGATTTTCACATCCTTTCTAATTCCTAAACTCTAGGAAGCTGGGACAGTATGTGAAAAGTCTCATATCACAGCTTGATATTAGCAAAATGAATAAGTCTGCTGCTCTGGCATGTAGTAGCCAACCGTTTCGTAAACATACAGTGAATCTAATAAAAATATTGCCATGAAAAGAGTACTCTCTCAATATATATTCTGTCACAAAAATGCATTAATAATCTTTACGTAACAGTTTCCTACTAATATCTTAGTTATTATTTTTTTTTAAGATAATAAACCTACTTTACCTCAATACTCAGGGCAAAATTCTCCCAATCAGATCTTCAAGCAGGGTGAATCGCAAATAAACGGAAGAAATGAAGGATTATTTGAGCTGTACAACGGGGAATTTTTTATTCAGCTGGATGCTCCCATGCTGGAAATAGCGTTTAGTTGCACACTGCATCTGCTCTGGCACAAACAGATCTCCTAAAGGAGATTTTGGCTTGGCAGAAAGATCATTTTTAGCACAATTTTGGATTCTACTATATTTCCAGCAGTTGAGATACAGGCAGAAACAAAATTTATTCCAGCTCTTAGGTGGTATGCAGCCCTGTCGTCAGATGTGGAGCTATTATACAGATGAACGAACACATACATTATGATTGTGTACAGATCCCATTGCAAATATTGACACGTAAGAACTTTGTGTGGATTTGGGATTTTAGTTCCTTCACAAAGCATTTGGTAATTTAGGAGAGGTATAATCCTAACCTCAAAGCTTTCAACCAATTTAAAGGGATACGGTAGCTCAAACAAGTTCTCTTAAAGTTAAAAAGGTAAGAAGTATCTCTGCTCCTCTGTGTGTCTTTGTTCCTGTAGTAGGAGACAGACAATGGAATAGGAAAGTGTTCGACCAATATGTGAAAAAGATGGTAGAATTCTGTGGCTTGCAGGGCCGGCTCTAGGTTTTTTGCCGCCCCAAGCAAAAAAAAACAAAAACAAAAAACCCCTCCGAGAGCGCAACTGCCGAAGCACGTGCTTGGTTTGCTGGTGCCTAGAGCCAGTCCTGTGCTTGTGTGCATGCATAGAAAAGAGAAATATGACATATCCCTGCTTTTTTGGTTTTGCCTTTGAGACTTGGTAGCACCTAAACGAAAGTGTGCAGGCATGTAACAGGAATAAGAAACTTATACATTGATGATTAAATGACCGTAAGATGTAAATGCATATAAAGGGAATAACATATTGCAGTTCCTATTATTTGCTTCTAGAATCTGGTCTCTGTTTACATGAGAAAACAAGGTACCTTTTCATTTGTGTTAGCTTAACTCAACTGATGCCCTCCCACACCCATCTTAAACTGTGCTAACATTTTTCAGATTGCTTAAGCTAGTTGTGTTGCAGCCTGGGCTCCTACATTTGGTTGTATAAAGAGAGCCTTTGGGACAGTGAACGTGGCATATCATGACATAGCAGCCAGTAAATAATTGGCAATATCTTTGAATTTTGTGGAAGAGATTAGAAATTTTGAAAATAATGTATCTGGTGATCTATCATGGAATATTCTTATAGATTATCTGATGTGTCCCTGGTTTACCAGTTCAAAATCATTCTGTAAATGTGTTTCAGATAACGTTCATGTAATATTCTGTATAAATTTGGATTGGAGAATAGTTACAGTCAATGCTCTAATAAATTTGTTAGTCTCTAAGGTGCCACAAGTACTCCTGTTCTTCTAGTTACAGTCAAGAAACCTTGAACTGACAATACATAACTCATTTTTGCTGCTATCCCAGGTAGCTGAACAGATCTGTGAATATTTCTGCAACAGGGTGGCTGGTTCTGGGGACCTCAATAGAATATAAGTCTCCTCTGGTGGGTCACCCTAAACTCAATGCTACATTCCTGCAGGGTCACTGCTGCGGACAGGGGGACCGTGTTAGCTATAGCAAGGATATAAGGCCTAGGTGCTGGAACTAAGGATGTGAGGGGTGCTGCTGTACCCCCTGGCTTGAAGTGGTTTCCATCATATACAGGGTTTACTGTTTGGTTCAATGACTCTCAGCACCCCACTATAAAAACTGTTACAGCACCCCTGCTATAAAGTGGTTAACTTTGGAGTGTTTCTCTGGGGCAAGAGGAAGTCCTTCAGGAAAACACAAGTGTAATCTCTTTTGGAGAGCTCCTGGGATGCAGGTCTGAGCCTGTATGGCACCTACCCTATGGGCTACAACATTGTCTCCAGAGCCAATTCCCAAACACCAATTGTCTCCAAACACCAATTCCCAGGATGTTTAGAGTCGGGGCTGCAGACAGAATAGACTGGAAACTCCTGCACAAGTCAACAGAGAGGCTTCTGAAGGGGTGATTAATACAAGACAGTTTGCAGGACCAGCGAGGAGCCAGAACTGTTCAGTCCCTCAAGCCACTTATGGCTGTGTGCCTAGACACTCAGGCCCATATAGCACAGGTATAAATAGCAGCGTAGACAGTGAGACACAGCTTAGGTGAATATAGTGCCCTACATGCCTGAATCCTCCAGGATATACACCCTACAAAGGCTCTCTATACACCTAAGCTATACCACCCAGATCTACATTTCTATTTTTAGCTGTCGAGTGTCCCACTGCTTCCCATCTACCAGAGCCTTTCCTCACCAGAGTGAAAGTCTCCGACAGCGGAGCGCTGTTGAAGCCTTTCTCCACTTCAGGAGCCTTTCACTGTCACATGTAGCATTTCATTTATTGGGATTTGTCGGATTGTATTTTGTTTCTTATGTGTTGGGTCATACTCATTGTTAAGAGTAGTAGTTTTAGTTATTTTCCCAAGTGACAGCACCCCTCACAACAAAGAACCCAGGACCCAAACCATGCAAGGATGAGGGAGAAGACACGCTGATTAGCAAGCACTAGGGAAGAAGCTTAAGCCACATCTCAGGGGAGGGGCTACACTAGGAAAAACTGAACTAGGAGAGAAAGCTTAGGCTGAAGTCTATTTTTTGGTATCTGAGATATCAGTAGGGCCAAACTCCAGGAAAGGGATATGTTTGGGTTCTATATGGTGTGTGTCACTTCTTTTCAAAGCAAAGTAGTAATTTTATTAGCTTATTGAACACCCTGTATGTGTCAGGATGAGAAAGATTTGGATGCTATCTCTCTGTTCTACTCTTATGCAGAACTCTACCCAGACAATTGGAGCGATCAATCGACAGATCCATTTGACAATAGGATTCAGCCCTAAAAGGGCAATATTAATGGCTGCTTTGAAAGAGGCAATAAAAACAAGCAATTTTAAAAAAAAAAAATAAACACCTGGGAGACAGCCTCTGAAGAACAGGTTTGTAATACTTATACCATCTATTGGCACCTCCTTTCCTTTCGGTTGTGATGAAGGGGTAACACGATCATGAATTAAAAAAAATAATAAAATTTCTGCTCTATTCTTTTGATAATAAAATGACACATCACAAAGCAATAGACTTCTGTCCTCAAACTCTGCTCTAATAATGTGAGTTATTCTGGAAAGATGGATTCCTTCTTTTCATGTCAGGTCAATAACCATTTCTTCCTACAAGTGCTGCGTTCGGATGCATTTTTGTTATATGTCAATCTAAAAAACAAATGCAAAGCCTGAATGCCTGGGGCCAACTGAGTGACCTTGCCCTCTGGGACAACGATTATAGCCAACAGAGAAGTGGTCACTGTTCATTCTTTTTGCTTTATTTCCCTCCACCTTAGAGGTTGTTGGATAGATCCAGAAGCTAGGATAAGGACTTTACTGTTGTTGGTGCTTATCTTCTCTGGTCTGTCCCGCTGCCTCTGGTGAGAAGCCCATCAGAAAGAATGGCTCACATACACATCCCCATGTTATATCACCATGCATTACTGACACTCCACTACATAATGCTGCGTTCTATCTACTAATTCAATTTAGAGCGTCACACATTTAATTTAACTTCCTTCTCCAAATATACAGCAGTGTTGGCTACTTTGCTGGATGCCACTGGGCTGAATGCTGTCCCTGGAAGGATGTTCATTTTAAACTAGCAGAGACTAAACGATTAATACAGTATTGATTGCAAGGAGTTTGTGGACAGAGATTTGCCATGCCACTGGTTGCAATACCTTATCAACAGTTAGCTCTTTGACAGACTCATTTGATGCCTAATACCCATCAGCTACCTCATACATTCTTAAACAAGGTTCAGTGTAAATTCTGCAGACAGAATAGGCCAGTGAAAATAACAGATGTGGCCATGAAGAGGAATACATTTCCCCCAAGTTTGAATTTTTCCATATAGCTGTGTAATCACTTATATTTTACCCACATGCTTTTATGCCCCTGAACATTGTTGGTTTATGAATCTTATATAGAATATACATGCTGAATCACATCTACAAAGCCATATATCAAATCCATACAAATACAATTCATTAAATGCCCTCTTCTAAACCATCTTTAACCTATTTAATTCTAATCCAATTAGTTGAGCTCCCTTACTTTCAAAGTGTACCGCACCAGACCCTGGAGTCATGTGCACAGAGCACAAGTTAGGATTTAAAAGTTATCTTTGAACTCCCTTGATCCTGCTGCTGGCTCTGTGGGCTGGTCCCTCTTCCCATATTAGAGCAGCTCATGCATTCAACCAGAGGTGCCCAAAAGTGCTAGCCAGGGTTAGAAATAGTACAGGACATCCAGATCATGCCCGTTCCTCTGCTTCACCAGCAGCATGGGTATAAGTGGTGTAAGAGCCCCTATACTGTTTTTATGCCATCGAGGATCACACATATTGAGGTGACGCATGCAAGACTGGTTAAACTGACTTTAGGACCAGATGATGCAGTGGAATAGCACAAAATGGCTGGAGAGATTCTGGTCCATAGACCCTTTTCTAATATCTAGGGGTGTCACCACTCATTTACACAGCCATTAGTTACAAATATGCTTAATTTCTTTAGGCTTAGATTTTCCAAACAGGCTTGAGAGAGTTTGGTGACAACTGGGATTTGGGCTCCCAACTCAGGCCAGTTTGAAAATCCCAGCTTTAAAGACTTAGCGCAAGAAGAATTATTTCCCCCCGCCCACCCGCCCCCCCACTGATTGGAGGATTTGGGGGACATTTATTTGAAGAAAACATTCAAGGCCAATTTCTATCTTTGGGAAGTTAAGCCATTTCCACAATAACTTGATTGACATGCACATGGTATGCAAAGACTAAATATATAGGTTGTAGGCAAATCTCATGGCATACACTTTTTTTTTTTCATTGCAGACATTATAGACCTTGCTATGGAGTTATCAGTATTACCAGACTAATTCCGTTGGCAATCAGTTTCTTTCACACAGGTGCTTATCACTCTGGTATAAGAGCTTTATCATTTAGCACAGTATGGGTATTAACAGTGAACATTTCTTCAGAGTAATTTTTGCCAGTATTAAAAGTTAAAAAGAAATGCTTACAAAAAACAGCGAATAAACAGGGGCAAACTTCCCCATTACAAAGTGGCCATTAACAACTCTCAGGCCTATTTTCCAGACAATGGAAATTGCTTTCAAAACTGTGTATCCCAAATGTATGTGTTATGTCTGATGTACCCACAATGATTAAGAGAAAGCTTTGAGCGGCAAGAAAACCCAAAGCCAAAACACAAATTGATAGTAGATTTGTTAGTGCATAATCTGAACTGAATTAAAGAGTCAGAAATAATCAATGCGGCTGATGATATTAATTACAGACACAAAAGATAAATACCAATTTCTAACCAGTATATCATGAGGTGCTTCAGAGAGCAGAGAAATTTCAGCTCTTAGGGGTAAGTTTCAAAGTGCTACACATTTTTTAGTCACATGACTCCAATTGATATCTGTTGGAGTTACCCAGCTAGGTCCTTACCCACTGCTTTGAAAGGATAAATGATAATGGGCCAAATTCTCCTCTCATTTATGCCAGTTCTATACCACTTTAACTCCACTGGTTTCAGTGGAATTTCTCCTTATTTACACCGATATAAGTGATCGTAGAATCAGACCCAGAGTGATTTTAGCAGCAAGTTAGCACTTTTTGGCCCATCCGGTTTTTCTCAATCACTCAAAATGACTGGATTATTCTTATTTTGTTACTGGTTATTTTTATTATGAAACACATAAAAGCCTCAGTTCATGAAATATAATACCTACAAGTCTGAAACATTCAAAAGGCTTTACTCTGAAGGTTTGCACTTTTGCCAAACATCTTAAAATCCTATACCCACTTGTAGTCAGTATATTACCTCAGAATCAAGCTATGCTGGTACATTTGTGATAAAAAACAACTTTAGAATGCCTCCTATTGTGCAATAGCTACATTCTGGAACAGTACAGCACTAGATGTGACAGAATAATAAGACCATTTATATCTTTAGTGCTCGGTAATTCATAAAACCAAGTTACATCTAAGTAATTTTTTGGGCATTAAAGCTTTTCAGTGTCTACAGAATAGAAGTATGCTAATGAACTAAACATTTTTTGTATGTATAAATGAACGTTATCTTTCAAACCAGAACCAAATTCCCCAGCTAAATCTCTGAATATAATTTCGTGAGCTTGTATGAAGTACTCCTTTATGTATGATTATTATTTTAGTAGCTCTGCTAAAAAAATAAATCTCTTACATTCATTAAAAACTAATAGTTGCCTTTTAAGCATATTACTGAAAATATATTTATCTCTATCGCAAAGAATCAGGCTACGTGTTGCTGATTTTCAGAAAATAGTCTTATTTTAATTCCTTTAGTGAGGTTTGTTTACTTGGTTATATTTTAAAAACAAGTGCTAAGAACAACAGTCAAATGTAAATTAAATTCAATGTACCATTAGACATGGATCCACAACATGCAAAGCTGTTAGCTTGGTTTTGAGTTTTTTCTTTTTATTAAAAAAAAAAGTTTTGTGGTTGTTTTTAACACACATTCACAGCACAGGTCCTCAATGAGCATTTAGAGCATTTATTTAATAACAAATACTCATGTCTCTATTCTGATCTTCAGGATAGAGACATGTTTTACCTGCTACCATCCAGAGCTATCTTATATGAACTGATCTGGGCTCACCAACACAGTATCTGAGTGCCTTAAAAATCTTAAGAAATTTATCTGCACAACACCCCGTGAGGTAGAAAAGAATTATTAACTTTATTTTACAAAGAAAGAATTGAAGTATGAAGAGATTGAGATCCTACAGTGTAACTAAGTTTGAGAGCAGTAGTTTTATTGAAGCTGCTGCTCAAGTACCTTGCTGATGGCTGAGGGCCTAGATGACTTGCCAGTGGTATACAGGAAGTCTGTGGCAGAACCAGAAATAAAACCCAGATCTCCTGAGAGCCAGTCCAGTCCATTGCACACTACGATTTCTTATCTTTAAAAGCAGATATTCTACTTAGGAGCACATGGCACTAGCCAACTTTGAAACTTATGTGGTGAATGCAAAAGGAAACAGGAATGTATGAATTCAGAATCAAAGAGCTTACCACCCCCAGCCGCCTCAGGTTTTGTGGGACTGTCCTATTTTTACCCCCAAAATCCTCTGTCCTGACTGAAGAGCAGTTTGACCTGGGCCCCCTGTTTAACTAGGTCCTCAAACTGAGCGGCATTGCAACTTTGCGCACAGCACTACAGCACCACTTAAGTTTGACCTGGCCACCACTCTATGGAGAGGTGGATGGGCCAAATTTGAGTGGCGCTGCAACCTAGCCCACAGGGCCATAGCGCCAATCAAAGGTGGCCCATCCACCCCTCTGTCTCAATCTATGGAGGGGTGTACAGGCTAAATCCAGTGCTGCTGAATCCCATTTTAACCACTTGAAATCTTGACAGGTAAGAAAGAGTATACATTCAGGTATTCTGAACTCCCAGACTAAATGTGCATAGCATAGTAGTTACTATGAATATGTGGGAATTGTGGTTCAAACCACTACATCTCAGCCATTCAGGATATATTTTCTCCAAGTACAGACTTTCGTGTGCATTGAAAGTCTGAAAATTGTCACTGAAAAATATTAAGTCATTTTGGATTAGATTTTGCCACTTCACCCAAACTGAGTAAGGGGATAGTAACATTGTTCTGCAATTAGTCCTATGGATTTCAAGTTACTACTCAACGTGAATAAGGGTGTCAGATACTTGCCTATAGGAGTTGCAGTGCTTTTAAATCAGAAATGTGGGAGTTTTTATGTCCTTACTGTGAAACTATTCTATAAAGCCTCCACATATCGGTCGAGACTGAGCAGTGACCTGAATATGAAGCATCATATTTTATTATTTGTAGTGGCAGCCTAAAAAGAGCCCCTTAGAAGAACTGTGATAGTTCTTCCCCTTGCTCTGGAGGGAGGGGGTGAGTAATGTGCTACACACCTTTCCCAAGTGTGACATACTGTCTCCCCCTCATGTGCCATCTCAGCTCTGCTCACTGGCACATTGGAGGAGACTGGACCTAATCCACAACCCTTTCTGCTTCTTGGGGCAATCTATAGTGGTGCAAGAAATGGTTAAGGGGATCTTTCTCCACCCTCTTATTTTCCTCTGAGATTTTGTTAGGGCCACACTACTGTCCTTTATAGAGAAGAATGTACTAGCTTCCAGGCATTGGCACTGGGAACTACAGGTGCTGGTTTAATAGTCAATGGGTCATATTTTTTTTCCACCACTGTGATCACATTCAAAGTTCAGTGCACATTTAAAAATGTCACTACACATTATTTTTGGATCCAACAGTTACATTTGTAAAAGGTTTCACGGTTTAGAGTCTTGTGTGTTTTACACATTAAGCCCATTGTCATAAAGACTGGATTAAACATGCTATTATGCCATTTTAAATTATATTTCTCCAGCAGATAGATAAAATAATGTATGGAGTTCAGATGATTTTTAAGGAGGGGGGCGAATCCAGAATTTTGCATAACACCTCAGTAAACAATTTCTTATAGTAACCATTTGGATGGAAGCTAATGTGTTTACTTAGATCATTTAGTGACTTACAGTGTGGTCCATAACTGTGATATTTAATTGCATTTTGAAGGATAATTTGTATGACTTGTGAAGAGAAGAAGACGACCTTGTTTAGAATTTCCACTCCATTTCATCCTTTTTCTCCTTTTGACCTACCACCAGCACCAGTCAGCATCTTTGGAACTCTTCTAACATGGTAAGAATTGAACCAAAGTCTGAGTATATTAGGCATGTCAAATCCAAACCATAAGAAAAACATGTTATTCTTATTTTTGTAAATCAATCTATCAATTATTAAGAGCAGCAGTTATCTTGTAGCAATGCACCTTCAAAGAGAACAATTTTTATTTCTGAAGAACACTAAACACATTTTTTAAAATACATAAATAAATACTTTAAGATACACAAATTCATAATATGTCCCTGAGCTTGCTTCTACTGGCAAGCAATGGGAAAACTCCTACTCATCTCACTGGGAACAGAATAGGGCCATGTGTGTAGATATTGAGTTTATAAATTTATATTACTTAATTGTTGTATTTTTTCAAGTTTATAAAATGATCCCATTGATCATCTCTAAGTACATGTGCATAAAACTAATTAAAAAAACAAAATTATAATTCACAAATTAATCCAAAGGGATTTGCAACCATAAATCTAATTAAAGAATTCAATAAAATTGCTACCCCCAAAGTGACCTCCACCTTCTGCAATACCTCACACCTCTCATTATTTTATAATCAGACTAAATTTGCAGCACAGCATGCTTGAGAGGTTGAATAGACTTGAGTCCAGTAAGAACAGGGATTCTCAGTTTTTTCCACAGCTGAACAGACTGTTTCTTGTAGACCTATGCAAATAATGGATTGTTTGGTTTGATGGCCATTCTGAAAAGTGAAAAAATAAATAAAAAAAAATTATATGAGCAGTTTTAACATTTTACATAACTTTAGTTAAATCAAAGGAAATTTCAAAGCAAGAAATCATTTCAAATTGAAAAATTAAAATATTTCTTTCTGAAAATATTGAAATTAAACATTCAGATTTTTTGGGGAGTGGAGGGGCATCTACCAACACAATTCAGCCATATTGACTTTGCAGAGTGTTTAAGCATCACTGAATCTCCATTAAAAAAAATTTTTTTTTTGACAAACATCATATTTGGGCCAAAAAATGTCACTCAGCTCTAGTTTCATGGAGTACCACCTCTCAGAATCATGAACCCATGAACTATGACAAAGGTATCTTCAGCACCCGAATCTTCAATCCAAGATGAGATAGTTTTGAAGTGTAGTTAGCCTGATGTGTTAAGCCAAAATGTGTTTTGGACACTCATGAAAATCATAAGAGGAATCACCACATGGATTTTGAAGTCACCCAAAACAATAACCTCAGGAACCCCAATACTGGGTTTAATAAGTATTTGATTGTCTCACTCCAAAAATTCCAAATTGTGGCAGAGTGATCTGTACTCCAATACTCTGCCCATTTTAATTCTTGTCCTACACAAAGTTAGTGGACAAAATGGGTTGATGTTGATGTTGTGGTGACTGCAGCTGAGGGAGTGGGCCCAAAACCCACCCCCTTCCACCATCTCACTCGAGAGATATGTGAAGAGGATGAGCGATAGTTGCAGGTGGATGCGGTGATGCAGCTGAAGAAGGTAGGGAGTTACATCACCAAAGTGCTTGGAGCGAGGGAAGAGGCCCCATCAGTGGCAGCAGTTCTGAGAGATTTGACTTGAGAAGTGATCATGATGAAGGCTCAGGACATGTGCCACCTCCCAGAGGGGTGATAGCCTGTGAGAAGATTTCTGTTACAACTGTGGGAGAGATGGTCACTATGCCTTGAACTGCCAAAACAAGACAGATCATGTAAGGGTATCTCAGAGATTGTAGCAAACCATTAGGAAGCTTCAGGGAAATGCTAAGGGGGGTTGGGGAAGGAGCAACCCAAGACCCTGAAATTCCAAAACTCCCTAGCAAATACCACAGACAGGGTTTACCCATATGGGCTGTTGGGAGCCCTGGCTATAGTACCCATTCGTATAGAAGGACGGTTGTGTGAGGCATTGCTGGACAGCGGATCACAGATCACATACTTTATAGATCTTACTACCGAGAACACCTGCGGCATTTACCCTTGTGTCCCCTGTCCAGCCTGACAGTCTGGAGAATTGGTTGTGACTTCTGCCCCTATCGGGGATATATTCTGTTGAAAGTCCAGTTTACAAAGGACATTGCAGGGGTAACCCAGGAAACAGAAACATTGGCGCTGGTCTGCCCAGATCTAGAGGGAACAGAATATGCATCTTTTAATCTTAGGGACAAATGCAAACCTGTTCCAGAGATTGGCACGGAAGTGCTGTGAGGTGGCAGGGAACAATGATCTGCAGGAGCTGCTTATGCACACTTTATGTAAAACCGCATACTAGTGAGTAAGGGGCCACCCATTCTAAAGAGGAGACCAAGGCTCGACCTTTTGGGAGGGATATTTTCCAGTTTGAGGATTCCACTGTTCCTGCCAAGTGGAAGGACCACCTGTGCAAGAAGTTAGTCAAGAAGAAGGCTGTTTTCTGTACACACGAGTAGGATGTTGGGTGTGCGCATGATGTGGAGCCCTATATCTGAATGCAGCATGATTGGCCTTTTCGAGTAAAGGCAAGACGATTAGCCTCCGCTGATATCAAAGATGTGAGGCAGCACCTACAGGAACTGGCTTAAGCAGGTATCATTGAAGAGTCCAGGAGCCCATATGTGTCTTCAATCATTGTAGTTTGAAAAAGAAGTGGCAAGGTGTGGATGTGTGTCAACTATCGCACCCTCAATTGGCAGAAGATCCCTGACTAATACACAATTCCCCAGGTGGATGATGCCTTGGATAGTCTGAACAGCAGTCGCCAACTCTCTGTCCTTGATCTCTGCAGTACCCACAGCACCAGAGGACCGTGAGAAGATAAATGCTATCTGCCCCTGGGGGTTTTACCAATTTAATCACATGCCCCAGGGAGTGACTGGGGCTCCAGCCATGTTTCAGCAACTCATGGAGCGAGTGGTAGGGGACATGCACCTGTTAGGAGTTTCTGGTGTACCTGGATGATATCGTAGTGTTTGGGAACACTTTAGAAAAACATGGGGCTCAGCTGTGCAAAGTCCTGGATCGTTTGGAAGAGGCTGGCCTCAAGTTATCTTCTGCCTGATGTCCATGACTATGTGGGACACATAGTGTGTGCAGATGGTATAGGTATGGATCCAGAGAAGGTGAAAGTGGTAACCATGTGGCCGAGACCCACAACTCTCAAGGAATTAGTGTCATTTCTGGGATTCTGCGGCTATTATCACAGGTTCATAAAGAATTTTTCCCACATCATGCATGCACTCACAGGGGTCACCAAAGGTTACACACAAGAAATAAACAATTATTCCACAAGTATATTCAACTTATTAAGTAAAGTTCAAAATCTTTTTGCTGGGAGTAGAGAACCAGCCACTTGAAATAATAAATATTCACTTTTGGGTAGCCCACTCTGCTGGGGATGACATAATTAAATTACATGTTCAGTATACGATTGGCAGAGGGGAAAGAGCGGAAACTTGAAGCTCAGATAGCGATACGACCATTTGTTTGGAAGATTCAATTACCTTTTCTATAAAGAACTTGATTCACTCCCATCCGTGTTGACACCATTTCCTACTGTAGTGCTTTAAATTTATAGTAAGTAGTTTTCCCTTTTCTCTAAATGGATCTGAACTGAAAGACTTTCTGCCACTTCAAAAACACAGAGTCAAAATCACTGTTTAAGCAACAGACATTTTCAAATAAATAATGCAAAGCACTTGAAGCTATCAGCATGAATTGCAGAGACAATGTACTGTTTACATTGCATGTCTGGTTTGATTCAGAGAGCATATGAGGTTTACTATACAGTACAGATATGTAAAGCATATAAGAAATTACAGTCATACCCCCATGAAAATACCTGCTATGGAAACACTGTGAAGAAATACACATTGGATGTATTTATCCCGTTAGTAGTCATATCCTACCATAATACATCTCCTTCATGTATGGAGGTGGGGGGTGGAAATTGAGCTAACATTGAACTAGTTAAGAATATACCAATGAATCATTAAACTGCCTCCTCAGATTTTCGACTACTCTAAGACAATCACAACATGTCTCTGAATCTTACCAAAACACATTACAAACATTCCCTTTAAAATATCATTCTTGTTGTAGCTTACAAGTATTGCACCAGCTTAAAAGATAACTGAAATTTTGAAAAGAACAAATTTGTGAGTAAATTAAGAAGAGACACTGTAGCTGAAATGCCCAAAGAGATTTGAAAAACTAAAGAAATGTGTATTATAAAAGAATTATTTGTAAAAGGTAGTTTTCATAAGGTCCTAGCAACAGCATCATGCCATCAAGTTATGAACAGCCACAGGGAGCTTGTTCTGAGGAAACACATAATGTGGCTTGCTTAGTGTTTCACATGCTGAATTTATCACTTGATATCCTACTGGACAGTCAGGTTATGTGGAAGCTCAGAACTTTTTTTTCCTGCTCATGCGTACTTATTAAACTCAGGTGTTGATTTTCTAAGTTGCCACCAAGGTTAAAAACTGTTGTTCCCAATACAACAAATACATGCACAGATGTGCAACTGCAGAAGGTTTGTAGGTTTGTTTCAGTGTAGATAATCATCTAAAAAATGGACAATTACCCAAACAATTTATCATTTAAAAGTGATGGAAAAAATATTATCTGAACCACAAAGTTTTGGCTTATCAGCTTAACTAGTATCTTATTACATCCAATGTGGTTTGGCCTTCTTTAACATACATACATGAAATGAGGAAGGAAAAATAAAATGAAAAGTATCCATTATCTAGTAGAGCAACAATAGTGTGTCACAGAGTGGAACTGAAAGTAGCATGCAAATTACTCACTAACAAAAATGTATTTGCAGAAAAATTTGACCTAACACTGTGCTAATTGCCCTGGAGGCATAAGTTCCAATTTTCCCCTAAACAGTACATAAATTTGGTTGAATCAACAAAAGTTGTGCATGGAAGAAAATATTCAGATTTGGATTTCTTGCTCCATAATTCAGACATGAATATTAATAATAACCCATTTTCTTAAGGGCAAGATTTTGTCTCTACCTTTCCAACCATGTGCAGCCCAAAACTGTCCCTACAGGTTTCACAGACCAGGGTTCTTCTTCTTAAATAAAATAACATTAAGGGGAGGGGGGTGATTCTTTTCTCAACCCAAGTATATGTCTCTGAAGTTGCAGCTTGCCCCAGTGTCTGCCTGAGAAAAATATTCAACATCCTCTTGGGATTATCCTATTTAAGTAGGGCCATATATTTGGAACTTCATTCAGGGAGACTGAAAGTACATCACAGGAGTGGGACTCCCACCAAAGAATGATTGGAGTTGTATGTATGTATATATTTAGGTGGGGGGAGAGACTTGCAAAACCTAAAGGCCCATAAGCCTGTGTCCTGGTTTAATTTTTTACATCGGACAGAAAGATAGCCTTTCTACTCTTCTCATGTACATCCATATGCTGATATAATATCTGGCATCAGTAATTACTTCCCCAGAAAAGTGGTGGAAAGGCAGTCCAGGACTAGAGATATATGAATGAAACGTGGCCCTAGACACGATCTAGTTTCTACTTACAATCAAAGTTAGGTACAACATTTAGATTGTGAACAATCTCTAATTATCCTTCGGGGATCATTTAACTGTAGGAACGTTTGGATCCAATGGGACCAATGCCACCTAACCTGCACTTAACGTGAGTACAGGTAGCTTTGTATTCCTCACTTCCAGTTGAAATCTGTTCTGGTCCTTGATGGAGCTTGGCTTAATAGTCAGGTAATTATATGACAGCTGAAATGCGAAGGGGATTTCACATCGACTCACCCAAAAGCAAAATTAAGACTTTTATGAAAGCATCATAGCTATGATACAGTGAGAGATTAGCAGTGTCAAAAAAACAAAATAGATAAATAATGGCTCATTATATACTTAATCTACAAAGACTATTTTAGAGGCAAGATGGAAGACATTTATGCCCTAAGCAGCAGAGCATTCTTACTTATGTAAGCCATTGCTATGTGTACATTATTCACAGCTATGCCTCTCTGTGAATTTTTAATTGTTTTATTTACATGGTGAAATGTGACAGTCAGCAGGAATTGAGACAGAAGTAAATCTCTTGATGTAAGCTATAATTAAAATGAACAGAAATGTGGCAATGGTAGCTATCAGCGAAGGGTAATGATTCAGAGAAATCAGTCAAGTACAAAATTAACTCTAAGAAAAAAATGACTTAGCATCATTGGTAAATTCAAAGTACAGATGAAGTTTCCATAGCAAGCTGAAGTATATCAAAAGTAGAGTGAGTGGGATTATTTTTTCTTATACAAACCATCAACGCTGATTCTTGTTTGTTTGCAGTCTGCCCTTTGGCTGTCATGTACAATGCCAGTCCTTCTGCAGTCTCTAAGTGGCTAAACTTAACACATTAGAAGGCCCATAATCACTTTGTTTATAGGGATGGTAAAAAAGATTGCCGATATCATGAGATACCCGACAAAGATTGCCAACACCTCCTCAGAAGAGGGGAATCTACCACTCACCCTAGAACATGCAATAGACTGATTGATACTAAATAAATTATCATCACTTTACATTGGAGACCTCATGAACTGCCGACCACTATCTAACTTCCTTTTCCTGTGGCATTTTCTTCATTGCTAAAAAAGGTATCTTTTTTTTTTCCTTGGGGCATGAGCTAACCTGGGGGGTTGGGGGGGGGGAAGGTGGGAACCAGTGAAGACAAGGCACCTGGAGGTAAACCTAGGTGAGGTCAGTACTACATGCCTCCCTTGGGCTGACCTACGTTTATCTCCAGGTAAAACTAAATTGCCTTGTCTTCACTGGGTTTTGTACCTCGGGACAGCTCATTCACATTAGTTACCCTGAGATAGAAAAAGTAGATCTTTCTTAGCAGTAAAGCCAAGAGCTGGACCTAGACTATGGAATTCATTCCTGCAAGACATAATAATGACCATAGAATTCACCAGAACTAAATGCAATATTAATTTCTTTGACACACTTTGACACACCCAAGAAATCCAAACACAAACAAACAAAAGAACAAACTGATACAATGAAACAAGCAAAAACCTATAAACCACTAAGCAATTTCTCCTTCAGACTGGGAAGGAATGAATTTTTGTTATTATTTCAGTTTCTAAAAAATAGGCAACCAATTTAGGTCATATGAACACCTATGTAGACAAACAGAAGGGACCCTGAATTTAAATAAAAAGACACCTACAGCCCTATAAATTGTAACACATAATACCATTTAGAGACACATTTATCATATGTACTATAGAAACTGTTTATTTCATGTGCCACAATTTATGATGGTATGTTAAGTCCCATGTTTATTATTTTTTTAACACGTGACCAATTTGTTTAGTTTGCACGTCTCATGCACTTTCATAGAAATTACAGTTTTGTAGTAAGGTAGATGGGATTTCTTTGTATTCCTCATTACATTTTACAGTAAGATGTGATCATATTGTGAAAATTAAAGAGCAAATACTTAAATGATCATTACTGTATATTTTTTTCAGAAAAAAAAACAACTTATCCAAGACACAACCAAGATTCATTAGATCATTACAAGTGAACTGTAGTACTTTCTAATTCTTCAAGTATTTAATTCCTGTTGCCTCTTTGTGGTTGCCAGTAACCTAATGTCAAGCCAAAATGCAAATATTGAAAATTATTCAATGAATAGTGTTCATCAAGATCTTTGGGGCATGGATGTGGCTTTTTGCTGCAAAACAGAGCTTTGGCAGATCTCTGCTGTAATGTAGCATCTATCAGCCCTCACAAAGCAAGGGGCAGAAGTGGAAAAGACTATGACAGCCTGAGGATTGCAATAGTGGCTACCTAGTTACTCTGCAGCTGAGGCCGATCAGTTAAGGTGGAAAAGTTCTATTAAAAGAGGACACACCGCTTTTCTGTTCCTTCCCTCTTCCCTCCCCCAATCACAAGCCTAAAAGGCATTGCCATCTCCCTCTAGAAACAATTCCTTGGAGACATTTCTGACTGGTCTCTCTCTGGCACTTTGCTCTTTCCCCCACCAAGAATCCAACTTGTTGTTGACTCCCATGTGCCCCACCTTTCCCCCAAACACACCCCACCCACCCATCCTGCCTCCTTTGAAGGACCACCCAAAACATGCTGCTGGCTTTTACCAGGTTAGGTCTGTTGTGGAGTCCAGCTCCTGCCTCCTTGCTGTGCACTCAGCCCCATCATTTTAAAATACACATACTGTAGCTGATGTATTTTTGTGGAATGTAAGAGTTCATGAGGGATGAAGAAATGGTGCACTTTGACCACCTCCTTCCCAGCTGCTATCAGCAGTGGCTGTATGACGTTTCGTCCATCCAAAGAGTTGCTGCCAGTGGGAGACGCTAGAGGGCTGTGGACCGTCCTTAAAGAGGGGCAAAGTAGCCAGGGAAGGAAATTGTGCATACCCTGGAGGAGGGCCCTGAAGGTGGAAAGTCTTAGACGGGAGCAAGTTGCAGTGCTGGAAAGTGGTCAGAATTTCCCCTCCACCAGAAGAACAGTAGGAGGCCTACCCAACAAAGAAGTGGGCATGGCCAGGGCAACCAGGAGATGTGCTAATTCAGCACATACCTTCAGCAGCCTCTGCGGAGAGCACTGATGAACCCCCAGTCATATACTCAACCAACCCCTTTCCTCAGCAGAATCATCAAGCAAGGGAAAGTAGTGGCAATACTATAGTACCCGTGGTCCATCAAGTCCAGTACATGCTCTCCAATGACAACTCATACAAGATGCATTAGGGGAAGATGAAAAGCCTCCCATCATGGACAACACTACCTGCTGGCTTTGAATGGTGCAGAGAGCCTAATGGCCACCAGGAGAGATACTTTACATTCCCCTGACCAAAATCAATGAATCTGTCCTTTTGACATGTTTAATCAGCCTCCAAATGATTTTCATTTCTGTTAGAAAGTACCAATCTAGCTGGTGAATATTTACTTCCATATTATCAATAGTAACCGTTGGAGATGGGCTCAGCTTAGTCACTTGTTAAAAGAAAAATTCCAAAATACTTTTGAAGATGTGCAACTAGGTCTTAAATTCAGCTCCAAGATTGTCACATTTTTGTTTAGGTCAAGGAAACTGTTCAGCTTTAACTCAACACTACTAAGAATGATGTCAAGAACATCATAAAGTGCCAAACCAACCGAAGCTGCATCAAGCTGATAAGAGATATACAGTGCATTCATATAAAAAAAAAACCCACTAAAATCGATAAAGAAGCCTGGATTCGAACAGAAAGTCATTACTATTGCTCAGCTGCTAATTTCTGTGACTAAGATAACAATCCATTTTCTTATATCCCTTCACCAACTTCTCCTGGCTTGCACAAAGTTGTGAAGAATATAATTGGTTGGATAGTTTATTGTGAATATGAGACCAGATTCTCCCCTATACACACTGGTTCCTTTGCAATAGACTGTGGCCAGCAGCTCTGCGCAGGTCAGAATTCCCTTCCCTAGCTGACATAGATCTGGCATTGCTGCTTTCTCTATCACCCGGCTACTCATAGCCACTGGCATAGGAGATCTAGTTGAAATGCTGCTGCAGCTCCCTGATCCCTGGGTTACATCCTGGCTTTAAGGTCCATAGCCCGACAACATATTTTAGGGGTTCTCAAACTGGGGGTCGGGACCCTTCAGGGGGGTCGCGAGGTTATTACATGGGGGGTTGCAAGTTGTCAGCCTCCACGCCAAACCCCTCTTTGCCTCTAGCATTTATAATGGTGTTAAATATATTTAAAAAGTGTTTTTAATTTATAAGGAGGGGTTGCACTCAGTGACTTGCTATGTGAAAGGGGTCATCAGTACACAACTTTGAGAACCACTGTTTTAGAGGAACACTAAGTGTGATCTAAAGTACTCTATGGCACCAAGGTAGCAGAAACCAGTTCCCCACCAGCTGCACACAACAAATATTTGGCATGGCTGAGAATCTTGGTCACTATTCTTTTTGATTTGGGGTGTTTTTCAAAGTAATCCCGAATAATTTTTCCATTGTTCAACCAGATCTAGGAAAGAATTTCTCCCTGAGACTAACAGCACATGTAAATTATGTGAGATCCGTCCCTTAAGTGTTTTAATTAAATATGTGGGTGTTTGTTTATGAGCCTTATGCTACAGACAAATTAAATGCTGGTCTCGAGGACACTTACTTCTCCAAGTGGCTTCATTTCAGCATTGTGTTTTCTAGATGTAAAAAGCCAGCAAAGGTTATTTCATGCTGCAAAATTATGTAGTATCTGTCTTTTTATGCATCCACTTGGGTCACTCTTTAGCAAATTCTGCCACAGCCAGGTACTCAAAGATTACATCAAAGTTGCAATTATTATACATATTACCAATTATTATTATGGCAACTGATTGTTTCCAAATATGCTTTTTGCAAGAACAGAATGGCAACAATTTTGCTGATTTATGCAGACCTTCAGAACATATGTGTGAACATATTCTTTGAACCAGTAAATGAATACACACGAGTTATCCAAGAGAAGGAGTGGATCAGATTAAGTCATATCACCTTGAAGTGCTTTGTGCTCCATTTCAACTCATTACTTTTGATGGAATTGAGACTTTCCTTAGCCCACTTTAATAAACATTCGTTAAACAAAAACTATCCTAACAGAATCCATGGCGATTGAATTCTGAATTAGTGTTAGCTTTTATTAATAAGTATCAATAAGAGACATAAATATAGACACACTGTTATAAATCCCCCTCATTCCTATTATAGTATATATAGAATACATATAAGCAGTTTGCTTTACTTCACTTCCTTTCTCATCAGGCATTGCAGCTTTCTCTGGGGATCAGGTTGAGCATGGCCGTGTACCAATGAATTTTCTGGCCCAAGTAACTAATTTTGCTGTTAATAGAAACTAAGTTAATAGAAATATGCCAGAATTTAACCAGAAAACTCAGCTAGTGCAACAAAATTCAATAACAATATCAGAACAGAAAACTCCATAACCACAGAAGGCTTTCTTTCCAAATAACACAACACTAAATGCAAATGGAGCAAGTAATACTTACATATGATCAAAACAGATTATCTGACTGCATGGCACAAAGTTGCAACAGAAAATATTCTGCTTCTGTAGTCCCCATTGGGACTCAACTGCTTAGGTTTATTGAAAGTCAATATATGTTAATGGATTGTACAGAACTGTATATCAAACTTGGGGGGAACTTGTCATTTTATTGAGAAATCATTAGATTGTTAAACTACTTTATGATGCGTGGAGGAAAAAATGCAATTCTAACCAAGCTTTTACTGTAGGTACTGCATCCCATTATCTTAAAATGGATGCGTTTCTGTCTTCTCATGCTAGTGCAGGACAGCCATCTGTGCAAACCATAAAATGAAAGGCAATAATAAAAAGGTAACTAATTGAATCATGACTACTTATAAAGTATATTATTTCAGTCAAATCCATGATTTTATAGAGCCTGAGTCCCCAGTAGATATCAATGCTCAGCACCGATAATGATCATTCAAGATCTCCAGGAGCAGGAGCAGTTTTAAGTACTGCACAATCTCTGAACAAAAGATACTTAAACAGCAGTTAACACAAAGTTGATTTAACCTGACATTGCCAGGTTATAAATCATAAAAAAGCTTCCGGTATCTGTATTATTCATTGTTTGTATTTCAGTAGCACCTGGAGTCTTCAAGCAAGGTCAGGGGCCCATTGTGCCCAGCACTATATAAATACAGAGATAGACTGTAAGCTACGTGGGACAGAGACTAAGACTTTGATTCTGCAAATATTACCCAGATGCTTAACATTAAGCATGTAAGTAGTCCTACTGAAGTCAATAGGACAACACGTGCTTAAAGTTAAGCAACTAGGGCTAGTGTTTACAGGAAAACCACCTAAATAGTCTATACAGACAAAATGGAGGGTGGGTTGAAGAAAGAAAAAACTATTATTCCTATTTTACAGATGGATAAGTGATGATCAGGGAGATTACTTTACTTTGCACTTATCAACTTTTAATTTCATGTGCCATTTTGTTGCCCAGTCACCCAGTTTTGAGAGATCCCTTTGTAACTCCTCACAATCTGCTTTGGACTTAACTATCTTCAGTAATTTTCTATTGTCTGCAAACTTTGTCACTTTAATATATTCATTAATGATCTGGAAAAGGGGGCAAACAATGAACAGCACAGGTCCAAATACAGATCCTTGGGGAACCCCACTATTCATCTCCCTCCATTGTGAAAACTGACCATTTATTCCTACCTTTTGTTTCCTATCTTTCAACCAGTTACTGATCCATGAGAGGACCTCCCCTCTTAGCCCATGGCTACTTAGTTTCCTCAAGAACCTTTGGCAAGAGATCTTATCATCAGCTTTCTGAAAATCCAAGTACACTATATCGACTGGATCACTTTAACTACATGCTTCTTGCTAAAAGATTGGGGAGGCATGACTTCCCTTTTCAAAAGCAGTGCTGACTCTTCCCCAACAAAACTTGTTTATCTATGTGTCTGATATTTCTGTTTTTTACTATAGTTTCCACCAATTTGACTGGCACTGAAGTTAGGCTCACTGGCCTGTAATTGCTAGGATCACCTTTGGAGCCCTTTTTAAAAATTGGCATTATGTTAGCTATCTTTCAGTCACTGAAGGTTATATAGAATAGTTAATAGTTCTGCAATTTCATATTTGAGTTCTTTCAGAACTCTTGAGTGAATACCATCTGGTCCCAGTGACTTATTACTGTTTAATTTATCAAATTGTTCCAAAATCTCTTCTAGTGACACTTCAGTTTGGGACAATATTTCAGATCACCCTACAAGAACAGCTCTGATGTGGGGATCTCCCCCGACATCCTCTCCAGTGAAGACCAATGCAAAGAATTCATGTAGTTTCTCTGCAATGGCCGGATCTTTGTTGAATGCTCCTTTAAGACCTTTGTCATCTAATGACCCCACTGCTTGTTTGTCAGACTTCCTATTTCTGATGTATTTTAAAAAAATTATCGTTAGTTTTTGCATCTTTAGTATGTTACTTGTCAATTATTTTTCTTGGCCTGCCTTATTATACTTTTACACTTAACCTGCCAGAGTTTGTACTCTTTCCTATTTTCCTTATTAGACATTGTTTTATGACAAAATGTTACAGTTTCTACTGATTTTCATGTAAATACTGTTTTAAGTAACTGGATTACAATAATAGATTACACTTTTCTATCCTTATTCCGTGCAAGGTATATCAATTCTACATGATGTCTGAGAGTAGAATATGGCCCTAAAATGTAATTCCAAGAAATAATCCGATTACTTTTCAAGTCAAAATTTAACATGGACTACTACTCACCATTTTTTTTTTTTTTAGCATTCCTCCCATTCCTAACCAAAATGAAGTGCCACTTATAGGAATCAGGCCAATTATTCACCTGGTGGAGATATGCCAACTTACACCAGCTGAAGATCTGGTTCAATGTTTAAGTGTTTTGATGCTGTAATGCCAAAATTCCTGTACCTTTTGTTAGCGTACTATGAGTAAAATGTCTTTCTTTCCTTGTCAGACCCTTGCTACTGATCTGGGCTACCAGGATAAAGTATACTGACAACCACCATAAAATGTAGTTTTCAGTTTACAGGAGCCAGGACACCTATTTTAAACTGTGGTTTGACTTTTAGTTTTAGTCGGGATTTTCAAAATTTTGTTTATAAGAGAGGAGTAAGAAAATAGCAGAGACATACATGAATTACCAAGCTACAAAAAGGTGAAATCTTGGCTCCAGTGAAGTCAGTGGCAGTTTCATTATGGACATCAGTGGGGCTGGGATTTCAACCAATAATTCTGTTTTCAGGCAAGAATCCCCAATAATGAAAGCATAAAATGTATATACATTGTGGGCTGTCTCTCTCTCAATAGCATGGCTTCCAATTGTTTCCATGAGGTGTCAGCAGGTCTTTGAGTTGTCAGCAAGGGTGGAACTTAACATGATGAAAGAACCAAAACAACAACAACAAATAAAAGAATGTAATGTTACTACGATTATTATTATGCTGCAGATGTTGTAGGAAGGGACATTACAGATTTTTGAAGATATAGATTCCAAGCTGCATACAAAAGGCATACTCCCCCGAAAAACAAACTAGCTAGTGACAGCAGTAAGACAAGGTTCCCTAAAAACTCAATAAATAAATAAGAATGCTTTAATAATGATTTGAAATGTATTAGATGTGCAACTGGCTATATTTTGTTTTTGTCAAGATGTAGATTCCCACAATTTATAAAAACAGCATACATTTTAAATGCAGAACAACATTACGGTATTGGGAAGGATTAAATGATATCTATTAGATGGTATTGTCCTAGTCCAATTATCCAGCGAGAGTTATTGTAGAAGTGGGCATGTGTGTACTTCACAAAAATTACCACTAAAATTGTCATCCTTATTGGTAGTTTCAGGAGAGAGGGCAAGGAGTACATATGCCATGAAAGTCGAATTACTTTCCTACCCTCTGGAGATGATCCTTCTAGTCAGGGCTAAATCATATTGCCATGTAAATATGCTGATGTCCAAACCTTATAGTACCTGTTGTGTGCAGAGATAGCGGACTTCAATATCCAGTCTGTCAATCTGCAATAGCTTTTGCTAAATTAGTGTGTGGTCCTGGACAGAAAATTGGCTACATAGAAAGCTATCTTCTTATTCAAAACGTCTGCTCCTTGTGTATTTCAAGTCAAAACTCCTTACTTTAATAACAAAGCAGTACAGTGCTTGATATAGCCAAGCAATTGATTTCTCGAAAACATCCAACAAAACTACTTCTAATTTAGTAATAGCAAGTAGGGGATTGTTTTGATCTTTTACTTTGGTGATGTCTTTTTTTTTTTCCCATGAGGAAAGCTACTATATATTTCAAGCAGGTACAGAATGAGGTGACAGAGTATGGGAGAGTGTACGGCTCCAGATCTCATTTAGGCCAAGTTTGGGCATCATTGGTGCCAAAATCTCATAAGCCATTTTCATGACACTTCAATCAAAAATGGTGGCAAACTTATGCAGTCAGTGGAGCTGTTGAGATTTTCACCACCTTGAGATAGAAATATTTTGGTTATGTCCAGAATGAGAAAATTCAACCCCTTTTAGTTTTGGATCTGACACTGTGGATGTAGGGTTGGATTTCAAATGCAAATTACCCCTCACAAAATTCAGAAGTGTTAGTATTCCAGGTTTCATTTTTGAATCATCTCTAATTTGAAGGGGTCTTTTGTTCTGTTTTTGCTTTTTTGGGGGGGGAGAAATTTAATGATTATCTTCTCAAGTATTTTATTTTTTACATACGATGGTGAAGAATGTGAAGTCACACTGGACGTGATGTATGGAAATGTTCAATTACTCACATTGTTTCCTTTTTTCTAATTATAAATACAGAGAGGTATGCTCACATTATTCCTCTGAATAAAGCAGATTGATTTGTGTTCTAAATTTATATTGTTGCCCCAGTAGTATATACAACATGTTGTTTTATTTAAAAAATAAATGTTGCTGTCTTTCATTTTTTTGGAAAAAGTAAACTTGCCAACCCACAAAAGATTAATGAGATTAGGTAAACAGTTAAATCAGTGTACTGTATGTTTGTAGTAATAATAATAATTAATAGCAATATATGCCACTTGCTCTTCTTACAGCTTTTCATCATCAGAGTATTTAAAATGACGACTTGTTTATCCCCACAATACAACTGTGAGGCAGATAAGTAAATTTTATATAACCATTGTATAAATGATAAACTGAGGCACAAATATGCCAAATCTGTGCTAGAGCCAGAAATAGAGCTCAAGAGGCCTGACTCCCAGTCCTCTGTCTTAACTACTTCCACGGCTGGAGTGTAGAGATTTAGAAAAGGGTTAACTTCTCAGAGAATAAAATCCTTGCTAATTGTTGCATTATAAATCTTTTCCTAATTCTTTCTCCTGGGCACTAGAGTGATGGGAGGCATAAAAGAACCTAACTATATCTATACATTTGAAATCTTCTGACTCATTTCCATTCAGCACCTTGATATGCAGCATAGCATACCCTGTGGCTTTGGTCATTCGACTATATTTTCATTCGGTGTATGCATATCCATTCTAAAGCATTCAAAAACAGAAGAAAAATCTCCTATGGATTGAAAGTGATGGTTGCTTTCTTTGCTGAATGTCAGTATGTATAGCTTTTGTTCATTTCATTTTACTAAAATTTAATGCCATGTACACTTACATTTGCTTAGTAAGGCCTCTATCCAGCTAGTTTAGTGGCTTCCATAGCTGAAAAGACTTTTAAAAAAAAAAAATGGAATATAATAGCACTAGTATTAGATACAGCATAGTTGGGGCTTTTATGAGTTCATGGCATACCAAAACAATTATGCTTATTATATTCCATTAGGCAAGAAGTCACATCTTTGTGCTGAGAATACTCCTGTCAGGCACAATTTAAATCTCTGCACACTTATTTCTCATCACAGACAGCTAATTCCTATTTTAAATAGCAACTTTGCTAGCCAAAGAAGCAATACACACAATTTAGCATTCCTAAAAGTTGACCAATTTAGTTAAGTAATAATATACCTCTACTTTATTGTTAAGATCAGCATACAGCTCAGACATGATATAATCTTACATAGTTTGGAGGTTAATAAAGTCTACCTATTTAACCTCCTTGTCTTGCTTTATGTTTCTCAGTGATGGAGTAGTGTGTAATTAAGAAGCACAATGTTTATTTCATAATTAGTATCTTTATGAAGTAGTCATTAGAAGCTTTAACTTGGAATAATCAACTCTACAATTGTCAGTTGTTTCAGGATGAATAAGTAATCTGGTATGTTTTTTAAAGTGAGGCTCTGCGGCAAAAAGTGAATGTATAAATGGAATATTTGGGCTATATCTCCCAATGTATGTCTGTCTCCGTATACAATTTGCTCAGTTTACAGCAATGCAAACTCAGCCAAAGATCTGAAAGTTAAACTGTACTTTTTCTGGTTCACACATAATCAGGAGGAATGAAGATTCCCCAGATCAAACTGAATGGACAATTCTTTTAAGATTGTAAGTTCTTTGGGTTGGGAGAAGGGCCATCTTTTTGTTCTGTGGTTCTACAGGACTTAGGATAATGAGGTCCTGCTCCATGATTAGGGCTGCTAAGTGTTATGGTAATACAAATTGATCTGAAAGACAATATGCCTCTTAGTTGTTTTGACTCTTTAAGGCATAAACAGCAGGGCACAGGGTTTGAAGTGAGCCAGAGCTACCAGTAACATGCCGGTCAGAATCTCCATTATCAAAACATGGTACTGTGGAAACATTTAATGTAAATTATATATTCCAAGATGGATATTTTATGAGGTAAAAATAATGAGTAAAATATTCCTATTTCCACTACTATGGACAGGGTAATGGGTGGGGAACAACTGCGAGTGTAAAGCACCGGTTGTGCATCTTTCTGTATGCCTGATCTACAGAGAATATAGTTCTATTATAGTCCTCAACTTGAGAGTTTAGCGCAGTGCTTTTAACTCTGACGTTCTTGGTTTCATTCCTAGTTCTGACCAAGAAGACAGTCATCACACCAAGTTAGGATGAAAGGAGAGAGTCTGATGGATCCATCATCAATAAAGGTGTTTCTGATATGTACTCATCCTCCTCTTCCTCAACCTGGTCTACAAGGGGGTTTAGATAGTTGTTGAAAAACCAGAATAATTTTATATATCGGCCTAAGACCTGACTGTAGCCCCGAGGCCATGAAAAGATGTCTCTGTAAAAATATCCAAAATTAAATCACTCTTTTTTTAAGACAAACATATTTCATTTAAAGCTCATATCTAATTTGTGTCTATCATAAATCTAGATGTCTTTCTGCATTACTGTATTTCTAAGCATCCTCCAACCAATGGATACATTTGCTTCAGATTATATTTTTCCACATATTGCCAGAATTTCCTGCTTTTCCAAAAATAGTATGCTATCATAAATATGATAAACTGCATTTTTCCAGTGAGAGCACTGTTTGTAATACTACTCACAAATATAAAATTAAAATTGTGGCGAAATTAAGATATACAGCTAAAAACACTAACCTTTTTTTTTTTTAACTCAACTCCAAATATGTCTTCAACCTTTATATCTTCACATTTCCTTGTCTATATATATCACACTGTTCAAAAGATCAAACATGAAGATGAGACATTTGACATCCGAAGCTTCTGATGCAGAGTAAGAAAATCAATGCTGTATAATACAAAATTCATCACAAGAAGCTATGGAATGAAATAATTAAAATCTAATTAGCAAATGGTTATGGTTATGGTTTTTAATATGGCGAGTGTCTTTCTTGACTAACTGTGTAGTGCTTGTTTATGGACTACCACCATATGGTCCTCTAATAGATACAAAGCTATGAGTCAGGAGGAGAAAGCAATGTCAAGAAAAATATATTTGTTCATAACTAAGGTTGACCAGAAAACAACCATTACATTCTGCAAAAAATGTAGCAGTTTCAAGCAGTTGGCTTTGTTCTGTATCATGATAAAACTGAGACCTTTTGAATTTTTTCATGAAAAATACAGAAAGATACCCAACTCAGAAAAGCCAATAGCCCAAGGGTTAAGGCACTCATGTGGGAGGTAGAAGATACAGGTTCAAGTCCTTGCTCTATATCTGGGCTTTTCACTAGGGTTTCTCTCTAGTTTTGACCAGAAATTCTATTCTGGACCTGAGAAACCTTTCCCATTGAAACTGATGCATTTCTGCAAGAGAGTTTTGGTTTCAACAAATTGGCATTTTCCAGCAAAAAAAATGTTTTGTTGAAACATTTCCAACCATGTCTACTCATAGCTTTTTAAGATATCAGAGATGAAAAAGATCTAGTCATATAGAATATAACCATATCTTTGCCAGTGAAGAACATTACAGGCCAAAGCCTCATCTGATGTAAATCACTGTAGCTCCACTGGCTTAACTCCCCAGCATTTTAGTGTCTTGTCTAGTCTATTTTTTAACTGTATCCATTGGTTGTTCCTTCTACTTCCCTTAGGACATTATTCCTAAGGCTTGCTCCTGCAATCCCTTACACAATTAAGTAGTCTCCATGAATTCATATAAATATATTCACTCACATGCAGGACCAGATCCTAAATAATTCCTATCCCTCTTGAGAGCGGACAAGCAGATGTTAATTTATTCAAATTCTTGTGGTTTTATCATATTTCTGCCTAGTTCTGCTTGGCCAAACTATATAAATTTAGCTCTTTTAAATTGTCCTTACAATAAATCAGCCCCCCTTCAGCCCCATAACATATATGTTGCTTTCTTCTAATTGTTATTTTAATTAATGTATTTATTTGATTAACATAATTTGGGATTTTCAAAGGGAGCTAAGAGTTAGGAGGGTGTCCAGTATTGAACTTAATACTGGAGGTACAGTCACAGCAGGGTTATAGAGAACGTATTGCTTCCAAGTTCTGCTATGTGAAACTTCTGGGATAGGTAGCCTGTGGCTTTTTTACTGCCATATTGCATTGCAAGATGAAGTCTAATGTGTTCTCTACTATCATCTCTAGATCTCTTTCAGTGTGATTGCTTTCCAGGTTTCCACTCTCAGTGAGTAGGTGTTTAGGATAATTTTCCTCTTGCATTTTTCTAACATCATTTCATTTTCCTATCTGCCACTAAAATATCACTCTTCATATTAATGACTTTACAACTTTTTGCCATTTAAGTGATCAGTTATACAAGCAAATTTCAGTGGAGAGTCTACTAATAGCTAATCCAAGACATTAGGCATGTGTCTGTCTTTTGCCAGTGTCTGTAGTTGAAATCTCTATGAATAATGTAAAGAAAAGATGGATCCCTAAAAGTTATGCAAAATTTACAGGTATTTACTTATCCATTCAAATTTATCCAAAGCTTTAGGAGATATCTGTTAGAAGAATTTTACCACTGATTTAGGTGGGGCCTGGATTTTGCCCTTCATGATGACAAAGTGTAATTGAGTGGACCAACAATTCTCTCCTCTATTATTCCACTAGGGAAAAGGAAAGCTGGAGTATACCGCTAAACTTTCAAAATCCAGGGTTAAAAAACAAACAAACAAGGAAAATGGGCGTAATGGTGACAGAACAGTCCCAACTGATGTGAGGGGAAGGCACTTCAGTGCTATCTGTACCTTTGCACATTTTGCTCGCATGTAGCCAGAGCATATAGGTCCTGCTTCTAATAACTTCATAGCTTCATAAGACAGTCTCTAACTTACTGAGTCAAGTTCATCCCTACCATAACTTCACTGAAGACAATGAAGTTAGACTAGGAGAGTATTGGGACCCACCACGTTTGAGTCAGTTCCACTTTTCTTTATGGGAATTCTCCTGACTCTAAGATAGTGTACTCTGCTATACTGTATATCCCCAAAATGAATATTGTAGTAGGAGTTCTAGGTAAGTATTATACATTTGAAGAAACGTGAAAATGTCTATTTGTAGAGTGCCTGAACTATGCTGGACAGAACTGGTGCCTGTGTTGTGCATTTAACCACTATTTCTCCTTTCCACTATATCAGCTTTTCACATTTTGACCATTCAAAACTTTAGTGGGGGCAGGGTGCAAACAAAAAGAGCAAAGAAACCTCAGACACATGCATTGACTAACATCTATAAATGTCTCATTCCAGCACCAAAAAAAAAAAAAAAAAAAATAGTTTTCTTTCCTGTTCTTCAACTGTGTATGGAATAATTCCCCCATTTCACTAGTACATGGAGCATGATATATTCTGTGTCCCAGCGTAGTAAGCCATACATAATGTATGAATCTTTTGAAAGATCCCTTGCCTTAGAAATAATACACAATTACACAGTGCACTTCAAATGGGGGATGGGAGGAGAGACTCTATTTAGAACTTTAAGTTTCTGAAAATATCTGTTTACAGTAATAATTTAAATAATTAACATACAGATTAAAACATTTTCCTTATCTACTCCTTCCAGCAGTGGGGTCAGCACCTACAGCTACACAGAGAGTAGACATAAAGCTTCCAGATTCAAAGCTGAGGAGTCTGTTGTTCCAGCTGCAATCTCAGCATATGGTGCAAAACTCCATATGTGGTTGCACTGATGGGTTTGCATCTTGCCATCTAGCTAGATCATTGATGTGCTATTTGCACTGTCTTATTCCTCTGAATTCCTTCTTATGTTTGATACTAAGGAATATGTAGGTGTACTTTTATCTACACTATGTGTGTGTCAAACCAATTGTATATATACATGACTGATATGGCAGAAAGGGACGGAAATGTGCCCACTATCAAAGCATACATACCTTCAAGAATCAGCTGTGCCATTCGTAAAGTAAGATTTGTGAATCAGTAGCAAATTCCACAATAGCTCTGTTGCAGATGCACTTTAGAGTGCATTGCCACAAAACAAAGTTGTTCTGAAACTATGATTTTGAAAGTGGAAAAAGCTCAGTAGTGCTGCTTTCATCTTTTCTTTAGCTAATAGAATACACACTTCAGTGGAACTACTCAGTGGAAGTGGAGGGTGACGGGATTTTTCCCCAGATGTATTTGTTTTATACATACATAAGATATCTCCAGGTATAACTATAGTACTATAAACAAAGAGTAACAAAGGCTACAGGTTTTCAGGGAAGTAAGGGAGCACTGGATGAAACAGCTACATGAAGGTTATGATTTATCTTTTATTTATTTCTATCTTTTTAATTACAAGTGTTGTTTCTAATTTGTCTCAGTGTCTAAGTTGGGAGGATGTTCAGTAACAAAAAGGGATTTTAGGCATTCAGCTGCAAGGAATGGCAGGTAGGACCCAACTGGGCCATATTGATCCTGAAGTTGAGTTAGCTCAGGGGTGGGCAAACTACGGCTTGGGGGCCGCAACTGGCCCTCCAGATGTTTTAATCTGGCCCTCGAGCTCCCGCCAGGGAGTGGGGTCTGCAGCTTGCCTCGTTCCAGCACTCCAGCCGTGGAGCAGCATCAGGGATTTGTCCAGCTCCACGTGGCTCCTGGAAGCAGCAGCATATCCCCCCTCTGGCTCCTACACGTAGGGGCAGCCGGGGGCGCCGCATGCTGCCCCCGCAGCTCCCATTGGCCGGGAACTGTGGCTAATGGGAGCTGCAGGGGCAGCGCCTGTGGACAGGACAACGTGCAGAGCCTCCTGGCTGTGCCTCCATGTAGGAGTCAGAGGTGGGATATGCCGCTGCTTCCGGGAGCTACTTGAAGTAAGCGCCATCCTGAGCCTGCACGCCTGACCCTCCTCCCACGCCCCAACCCTTTGCCCCATCCCTGATCCCCCTCCTACCCTCCAAACCCCTCTGTCCCAGAATGGAGCAACCTCGTGCACCCCCAACGCCTCATCCCCAGCCTCACCCCAGACCCCGCATCCCCAGCTGGAGCCCTCGCCTCTTCCCCGCCCCCCCCCACCAACCACCTGCCCTAGCCCAGAGCCCCCTCTTGCACCCTGAACTCTTCATTTCTGGCCCCATCCCAGAGCCCTCACTCCCAGCCAGAACCTTCACCCCCTCCAGTACCCCAACCCCCAATTTCGTGAGATTCATGGCCTACCATACAATTTCCATACTCAGATGTGGCCCTTGGGCCAAAAAGTTTGCTCACCCCTGAGTTAGCTGGTACCTGAGTATTTCAGCTCTTCATTTATTCTTTGTATAAGCTTTAAGATACTATAGTAATAAATCTAACCACATGCTAAGCCTGCTGCCATGTAAAACTTAAAGTGCCATACCTAAAACTAAATGGAAGTGTAAAAATTTCTGTAGGCATTAAATAATGTTAATGGATTACAGTGCAATACAGTTTGGTCATTGCTCTTTTTTCATAGGAAGCAGAAGACACCATGCCTGACTCTTCTCCTATCTACCCTGTCATAAATAAGGAGTAACTCCTTTGAAGCCAATTGAGTTACACAAATATAAAACCAATGAAGACGAAAAGAGAATCAGGCTCTTTTATTTTAGTTGGAATAATCAGGTGTTAAGACCTTGCTCCACCACGCTCAGTGGGATGTCTCCCTAGGCTGGCTGTGCTCCATCTCTTTTTATTAGTGTCTCTCTCCAGGATGGCTACGTTCCAGTTGTGCATCTTTCTCCATTAGTATATAACCACCCAGGAAAGACATAATCCATTATGTGATCTCTCTCCAATGGTGTCCTTCCACAAACTCCTTTTGTTGAACAGCTGAGTTCCAGTACTTATCTCCTCCTTTAGCATCTCTTTCTCTGTTCTCTCATTGTGTTCCAGTATTTGATCTATTGTAGTTCAGCATTAATCACTTGATTCCTAACCACTAGTTTCTTCTCATCCTAAGTGAGTATATTTGCAAAACTATATAGAAAATGTATGTGTGTGTCAAAAACGAATTAGAGTCTTGACTTTCACCTTTACAGCTGAGCACAATAGAAGTAGTCTCACGGAAGTCAATGGAGTTACACCAGTGTAACTCTGGTGTAAATGAGACCAGAATCAGGCCCTGTTCCTTAAGGAGAGAGAAGATAAACCAGACACCCCCAATTACCTGTTTAGAAGTCAATTTCTCTATCCTGGTACAACTACTGCATGCATTAAATGTTTGCTTGCAATATCCAGATAAGCTAAATTGTAGATGATGATATATTTTCTTTTTAATTAATAAGAATTTCAATAATACAATGGTTATAGATGTAGGGTACGTCTACACTTACCTCCGGGTTCGGCAGTAAGCAATCAATCTTCTGGGATCGATTTATCGCGTCTAGACAAGACGCGATAAATCGATCCCGGAAGTGCTCGCCATCGACGCCGGTACTCCTGCTCTGCGAGAGGAGTACACGCAGTCGACGGGGGAGCCTGTTTGCCGCGTGTGGACCCGCGGTAAGTACCTTGTATTTCGAACTAAGGTACTTCGACTTCAGCTACGTTATTCACGTAGCTGAAGTTGCGTGTCTTAGTTCGAACTGGGGTGTTAGTGTGGACCAGCCCGTAGTAATAGTAATTGATATGTAGAGGCCCTATGCTGCCAATTCTAACAGTTAACATCTCTACAAAATAACCCAAGCACCTAAAGGAATCTATGTTATAAAGTCATCATCAATCAAAGGCAGTAATCATGATCAAAACCTTAGAGCAGGGGTCTCAAAGTCCCAGCCCGTGGGCCATCTGCAGCCCAAGAACCTCCCCACTGAGGCCCGCGGAGAAGAGACCCATGCAGCCACGCTGCCGGCTCTGTCCGCTGCAGGCGCGGCCCCCCGGAGCTCCCATTGGCTGGGAGAGAGGGACAGAGATACCATCACTAGTCACCAGGCAGAGTCAGCCATGGAGGCGGTGGCACTTTTTTCCACAATGAATATAAACAAGTCAAAATACCGAAAACAACTATCTGATGCACACCTTGCTGCAATCCTGAAGGTTTCAAATGCTCAGTCACTGAGACCAAGCATCAACAAACTGACAGAACTGAAGCATTGCCAGGTGTCTGGCAAACATTAAAAACTCTCTGGCAGGAGAAGAATTGTATAAAGTTGTATGACAGTTATTATTTCTAAGAAATTCGAAATAAAAAATACAATATAAACGTTTTCTTTTCTGAACACCATCTTCAGTGACATTATTGGCCTGCTGGGAGGATTTGAGGACTGGCCCTAAGGTAAATTGACTTTGAGACTCCTGCCTTAGAGGCATTTGTTTATCAAACACTAAGCCTATCCTGATTTTTGAAGCTAATACTATAAAAAATGCAGCAAGAAAAAAAAAACACGAGAGAAGTGATGAGGAAAAACTTCCTCTCTCTTAATTTATATTGCTGTTCATGTAAGGTCAATTCGTTTTTTCTCCACTTTCACATATCGGGACACAAGTCAATCTCCCCTCTCCCCTGCTCCCTCCCCCGCCCCACTCCCTATGAATGTACTCCCCGCACCATCCCTTAAGATTGTGCAGGATATCTCCACCTGTGTGTCTTTACAGCTCTGCCGGATGGTGGCGAGGAGAGGACATGACCATTTCAGATGGCTGGCATCCAGATGAGTATTTGAAGAAAAGAGTCCCTGTGCTCACCAAAGTGCAGCAACTGTAATTGCGGAGAACCTGTCCAAAAGAGGTGCAATGGGGAAGTTGTGGGGAGAGAGAGCAGAGCTCCCCCCCACCATATGCAACCACAGTATCACCCTTATATTTATTCAAAATCTCCTGATTTTGTCGCATAACATTTTGGATAACAGCAGAACCCCTATCACCTAAGAGGTAGGTAACCTCACTCAAGCTGTTATTTCCAGGCATGGCTGGGAGTTAACGTTGCCTTGAACATTTTTACGGATATCACACGGAAAGCAAATCATCCATTTCTCAAGACTAGATACAAGTTCCAGGAAGATGATAAGTAAAATTAATTGAAAATACAGTGAAATGAAAATGCTGTTGCTGTGGCTCTCCTTCCTAGTTTAACAGCTTTTTACTGTAGCAGGAAAATGTGATCCATCTGTTAGATAGGCACTGAAGGCAAATGATGCCTTGCAGGAATAGAACCTATTTGTGGGGATGGGATTTGGGGCCCCATCACATTCTCTGGGAATCTTGAAAAATAGGACATTTAAAAACAGGAATATCAGCCAGCAGGAATTACATCAAAGGAAAGATAAAATATATCTTTTGTTTCAGTATGCATTGAAAAAAAATTAACCAGTTATTTTTAGTACACTTGCGTGCTGCATAACAATGCAGTAAGCAGCATTATACAAACTCATTAGCACAAAGATTAAGGCAACAGAAAGAGATTATCCCATCATTTAATTTAAAGACTATTTTACCAGTGCTAATGGGTTAGTATATTTCTACAGGGATGAGGTGCAGTGTCAGAGAGCACAACACTGGCAAAGAACGTCAAAGATTCTTCATCAGTCATGTTCTATAGCTATAGTAAGTACCAGTATTTCCAAACATATCAGCAAAATAGGTTTTTAGATTTTATGGATGGCTTATTAGCTGCAGTGTCCTACAAATACTAACATGCATCATAAAATCCTGATCACTTTAATATGCATTCAATAGGAAAATAAGAAATAAGTCACCTACAGTATAGAGCATCCAGTGCAGACACCTTACCAACTTTTCTTTATAAAATGCAATTTAACTTATATTTTATAATTAGCCATAATTAACAATCAAGGTGTGTTTATAACAAACTCAAAGCAACCTTTGTTACCTGTCCTACCTTATTTGCAATCATTGCCTTTTGTGCATGTGTGTGTGGTGATGTCAGTTTTGTGCATCAAATCTCTCTGGTCCTCATCTGCAAAATACAGATAATATTTTCCTCTCTGCCACCCTCTTTCTCTAGTCTGTTTAGGCTCAGATCCTGCAAAGATTTAAGCATATGCTTAACTTTATGCACTGTTGAGTTCAACTGAACTCAAATCATTTCCATTACTTGTTTTGCATTGCACATGGATAGAAGACATCCTTTGTCTTGAATAAGGATCATTAAACAATGTCCTACCTAATCAATAGTAAATTGTTTTTAAGGTAAATGTGGTGCTATTAGAAAAGAAGAAGATTTATGCATTTTAAATGTGCTGTAACAGCCATGCAGGTTATTATATTATGCACTGAAGGCAGTGTCAAAACAAAGGGAAAAATGTTCTGTGCAGGTCATACTTTGTGCATAACAAATTTATTAGTGAGAGTAAGGTTTAAGTGGAATATAGAGGTGGACCTCCTCCCCTACCTGGATTGTTAAGTAAATGTGAATTTTTCACAACATATGGTGTTGTGCAGTGGTGGGCAAACTTTTTGGCCCAAAGGGCCACATCTGGATATAGAAATCGTATGGCAGGCCATGAATGCTCACGAAATTGGGGGTTGGGGTGCAGGAGGGGTGAGGGCTCTGGCTGGGGGTGCCGGCTCTGGGGTGGGGCCAGAAATGAGAAGTTCAGGATGCGGGAGGGGGCTCTGGGCTGGGACAGGGAGTTGGTGTGTGGGGGGAGGAGAAGAGATGAGGGCTCCGACTGTGGGGTCTGGGATGCGGCTGGGGATGAGGTGTTGGGGGTGCAGGAGCCAATGGGAGCTGCGGGGACAGAACTTGGGACGGGGGCAGCGTGCGGAGCCCCCTGGCTGCCCTACTTTTAGGAGCTGGAGGGGGGACATGCTGCTGCTTCCGGGAGCCACGCGGAGTGGGGCAAATCCCCGATCCCACTCCCTGGCTGGAGTGGGGCAAGTCCCAGACCCCGTTTCCCGGCACAAGCTCGAAGGCCGGATTAAAACATCTGGAGGGCCAGATTCAGCCCCCAGGCCATAGTTTGCCCACCCCTGGTGTTGTGTTTTGTTGTTTTTTAAATAGTTGTCTGATTTTCAAAAGTGCTGATTAGCCGCAGCTGTCACTGAAAGTAAGAGGAGCTGCAGGTGCTCAATACCTTCAAGAATCAGACTACTATTAGGTTCCTTACACAAACCAGTGCTACAGAAAATGTAAGTGCTTGAATTCACCTAACAGTAATTACAATTTAAGGATAAGACGGGTCATTATGCATACCAGGACCCTACCCCATACGTGATATATAAAGCACTGCTACCTAGGGTGACCATTTTTTTAAAAGGCAAAAGCAGGACACATGCACGAGCCCTGCCCGCTTCATGGCCCTGCCCCCTGCCCCTCTCCCCCCGCCTGAGATCACAACCCCTGGCCAGGTGGGAAGCCACAGCTGAACTGTGGTAAGAGACACCCAGGGAGCCCGGGCTACAGAGGGGAGCCCCGGACCCCCCACTTACTCTGGGCAGGGTGCAGGGGTGCATGAGAGCAGCCCACACCCCATGTCCCTGCCCCCGAGGGAAGGTTTTGAGTTCGGGGCTCCCTGAGCAGCTCTTACCACTGCTCGGCTCTGGCTTCTGACCTGGCCAGGGAGCGGGGCCTCGGGGGATAGGAGGAGCAGGAGGCAGGGCCTTGTGGGGGGTGAGGGTGAGGGAATCCAGGACAAATGCTGTCCCGGAGACCTTCAGCCGAGGACTAGGACTTGAACACTGCATTTTGAGACTGTCCTGCCCCATTCTGCATGGGTGGTCACCCTACTGCTACCTCCAGCATGTCACTGCCTCAGGTTCACTCTCACCTCTTTTACAACCCAGTGTAACAGCCGAAGTGAAATGCTTTTTACAGGTATGATCCAATCACAGCGACCTCTGTAAGAGTCTCTCCATTAACTACAGTAGGAGTCAGATCAGGCACTAGATGGAAGATGCTAAATACTGTTTTAGCTGCTCCAATATTAAAGGGCAGATTGTCATTCTTACTCATTACTTATATAACTGATCTGTGAGGGTGAGTCTTACCTCTCTGACATCCTGAGCTGCAGCATCTCAGTTTGCCTGCCCCAGACTCTATAGGAGGAAAAGCCTTTTGTTCCAGCCACAAAAATCCTTACCCTTTCTAACAGGCTCTCTCTCTAGGCCTCTTTCCCAGCACACTCAGGTACAATCTTTTTCTCTCTGGTTCTCTCTAGCCTGAGCCACACAGGTATCTGAAGTGTCCCCTGGCAAAACTGACTCTCGGGCCCCTCCCCTCTCCATTACACAACTGATGTGAAGGGGAACCAGGCACAGGTCAGCACCCCTTAAAGAGACAGCTCACCACGTGGCAATGTCCAGTTGAAATACACATGTGACTTACAGTACTTATTTAAATGTTTGTAACTCTGGAAACTAGTCCTAACAAAACATTTAAATGCTTAAAACTATGAAGTACTTACAAGAAGCTGATACTATCACAAGCATCTAAAGTAGGCACAAGAATGCAATACATCATCATCTAAAGCAGTTCAGGCTTTAGTTTGATAGAGAAACACAAAACCCTGGACTCAGATCTTCCATCTTAACAAGTATCTTTCAATTTTGAAGTGTATTTATTTATTGAAGTCACCAGGGTTGTCTGTGGATGCAGGTATCTACCTATGTAGGTCTCATTGCAGGTTCAAGGCTTTCGGCAATATCTTATGAAGTTGTAGGGAGCAACTTCGTAAGTATAAGCAAAGACAGTATTTGGTCCTGCCAGGAGGGCAGGGGTCTGGACTCGATGACCTCTCGAGGTCCCTTCCAGTCCTAGAGTCTATGAATTTATAAATCTATGAAACTCCATAGTTAAGATTATGATGAGGCTCTAAATCCCCTTTTTCCTCACTTTGACGATTGAATTTTGTCTTTACTTTTAACACAGCAGCTTCAGAGCACAGCTAAATTTTCCATAATATTTGTTTAATAAAGTATTTACATACATTGGCAGAAAAACTTTAAAACAATCATCCCTTTTTAAGATTTTTCCCATTGTCACTTCAATGTTCTTTCAGGTCCCCGTAACTGTTAAACCACAGTCACTACAAATTGCACATTGGCAGACAAATATTCTCAGGCATGGGGCTCTTTCAAATGTTACATACAACAGAAAAAGAAGTTGTTCATTGTGCTAGTGTTAGCCTAATTTAGGTGTGCAAACAGTAACTGAAGGAATAGCCCAGATTCTCCAACTGCTTCCATCCTCTGATGCTGCCTCCTGAATGTTCCTATCCCATTTCTTTCTCTAGTAGTTTTTGACACTAGATGCTTCACTGCCCCTCTGCTTGTCCACACCTCCCCAAAGGACTTAAATCATCACCTCAGGAGTCCCCTGAACAGACCAGCCAAGGAGCATTCAAATGTTTATTTGCAGAGTGTAGAGGAGCAGAACTGGACATAAAGCTCCTCACTGATTCCCTCGCCCTGCTATTCACCCCGCTTCAACCTCGCTGCCTACCCAAGTTTGATTTCCTAATTCCACATCTCCTATCCACTTTCTACAGTTATTTATTTGGATATTTAATTTTTTCATAAGAAACCCCCCCAAACATGAACAATCTTTCATCTTGGAATAGCAAATGGAGGAAAAGGCTCATGAAACTGGGAGTTCCACTAGCAGGGGGGGCAGGGAATTGGACGAGGCAAGCAGCACATCCCAGGAGTCAGCAGACAGGCCCCCTGCCCAGGCCCACTGCCCACCTCATCAGATGTACAGGGCACAATGGCTCCCCCAAGTCAGTTCCCCTGCCATGTGCTTCTCCCCAGCCCCCTACACTGTTCCATTATTAAATATTAAAATCTCAACATTAAAATGAGGGACCATAAAAGGGAAGCAGTAAGGGGGTTAAGGGAGGGGGCATGCAGGTAACCAGAGTACAATGGATCACTGAGGCAATGAGATTTCAGGGAATAGGGGGCCTGAAAGGGAAGTTTGGAGGAATCACAGGAGGGAGGCATTCAGGAGTGATGCAGGAATCTAGGAAGTACACTGGTAGAGTGCAGCTGATGAAGAGGTCCATAGAAACTGGGAGAGTGGGGGACACTATAATATTTATCATACAAAACCCATGAAATTCTCCACCCAAAAAAATTAATTAACGTAGAGTTAAGATTGGTCGAGTTCACTTCTTAACAATGCAATGAAGGTCGATACTGGTTCAGGTAGCGCTATCTTCACCAACCCCAACTCTCACCTTACTACCCAGGCATCATAGCCACATATATTAGCAGAGTACGCTGCTCCCCAGCAAAACATCTGTACAGTTCCAGAATGTAACTATCCACAACATACACATCCATTTCTTCACAATCACACCCATTGGGTAACCTGAACAATAGCCTCCCCTACCATCTTGTGTCTGGATTTGCTGACAGAACTTCACACCACTGCCTTTGCTTTGGATCGCGATGCTCCTTGCTAGACGTATCAGATCCTGTGTTGGTGGAGTTTGTCATCACCTCCTTTGAGGAGGGCAGAGGGCCAAACAGTCAAGGAATCGTGTGTCTGGCCTTTGTTAAAGAAGTCATCACTCGACACTGGCAATCTTGCCAACTACAGCCTGTTGCTAATATTCCTTGTTAGTTAGGACGATGAAGGTTTTTTCATGTTCAAACTGTGATCGCTGTGAGAGGTCACATGGTGTTTTCTATTATTGATAATAGCCCCACTTCCCCAATCCCTAATCTTGCTTCTGGCTGTGTAATGAGATAAGGAGACCAAATCCACACCTGTAACTGCCAAAGGTCCTGGTTTGGCTAGAGTAGTCCCACGTTTAAAAGCCATTACTGGAAAAATGTATTCTTGCCTACTGTCCCAGAACTATGTGCAAGGCATCTACAAAGCCACCCCTCCCTAGACCCTGCTGGCTGCCTCTCTCATATGCAAGTTCACAGCTTCACACCTTTGCTGAGTTCAACACAGCTCTAGAAGCAGCTGGTGGGGTGGGGAGCTGGCAGCTGGTGGCCTGCAGTTGAGAGAGGAATCTGGCATAGGGTCAGGGAAGGAGCAGCTGATATGATCTTCCTGTAATTTAAAGGGAAAGAGCTGGAATGTGGTTTTTGCCCACATTTACAAAATCAGTATGTGTTGGGATGGAATATTAAAGACCAAAATGAAGCAAAGAGGCCAGATCCAGTATTTGCATGCAATGTGTTGCAGATATGCCAGATCTCATTGACCCTCTCAGAATTAGTCAGCACTCTTTACAGAGAGTGTACAATTCCTCAGCCAAAAATAAAAAAACTACTTATTTCAATATAGGTTTTTACTGAACCTCCTTTTCTTAAGCAAAGATATTCCTGATGAACAATGCAAGAAAAAATCCACTCCTATTTGTGTTAGTTCCTTGTGCCCTTCTGGATGCTGTCCCGGGCCTATAAAGTAACTCTGAGTCTGCAGTTCCCCTTCAAGCACCGCCTAACAGTGGCATGAGCAACAAAATGTATTATGAAATTCCACCCCACTAAAGTCAATGGAAAATGCCCTTTGATCTCAATGGGGCCAGTATTTGACAAGAGAACACTACTTGGGAATTTAACCCACATTAGATTATGAATATCAACCACTTTCTTGCATCTCACCCTAATGGCCTTTGGCATCTAGCCATGTGTTTCCTCTGGCTGAAGAGGTGAGATCGTCATTATAGTTATTGTCTACCTGAGCTTTTAAGAAGATAAGTTTCATGCTCCTTCATGTATCAGCTATGTATCTAAGGGAATATATGTGAATCTGTATTCTAGCTGGTTGTTCTGAGTGTATAATTGATAATTAATAGAGTTCATATAAAATATACTATAAAGATAATGAGAAAAGCAAGTTTCAGGACATTAGTATGCCAGGGAGCATTGAGATTGCTGAAGTGAAACATTCATCTGAGAGGGAGATGCTGTCCGGAAGCAAAGACTGCAAAGGAATTCCTGAGACAGTGCAAGACACTCTACTAATGGTCCAAACTGATTGAACTGTAGAGCTGGGCAAATAATTTTTAATTTAGCTGGCAGTTCTGAAAAAAAATTGTTTGGGGTCAATATAAACTGATTTTTGTGTGTGGAATTTTTCAGTAAATTGAAAAGTCAGGGAACGGTGTTGAATGAAAAGTTTAGTTCAACCCAACTGTAAAATGTTTCATTTAATTTCCAGCCATTTCTAATTTTCTTCAAATAAAAGCAAAGGAATTTGGGAAACAAAGGGTGACAGAGGAAGGTGGTAGTGCCGATGCTCAACAATCCAGTGATTAGGGTACTCACTTGGAATGTAAGAGACCTAGGTTTGACTCTCCACTCTAAAACATGGACTTGTATCCAGGTCTTTCCCCTCCCTGGTTAGTGGCCTAACCAGCAGCTTGTAAAGTATTATGGGGTATGAGACACACCCTAAAGTGGCCAATAGCTTCGTGGTTAGGCATTTTTAATTGAAACAAAAGTTTTGGACATCCCCCAAAAGGTAAATATTTCATTTTTTCTGTTGAAATGACATAAAATGCTTTGTTTTGAGACATTTCAACATTAAAGTGCATTTTCCCATTGCTTTTTGGGAATTCTAATTTGGAATCCCGATGCCCCCACTCTTCCCTATGGGCCAAGTTTCCTGGCCAGACTCCATATCACATAATGTACCTAGTCATGTGACTCCCGTGATGCATCACAATGCTCAGTCATGGCATAAGTAGACTCCCCAGGGAACCCAGCCCATAAGAGAGAATGGGGGCTGGAACTACAATTACTATGAGGCATCATAGAGAAATGCAGTTAATGTTTTGTTGTGCTGACTCAACAGAAAATATTTGGGTTCAGTTCAAAAAATTAAATATTCCACTTTTGGGTCAAATGGATATGAAATGAAATATTTTATTTTCATTTTCCTGATAAAAAAATCAAAAGTATTCAGCAAAATGAAAATTTTCCCAGAGAAAATTTCTATTTTGTAGAATCTGCATTTTCCAACAGAAAATCATTCCCATTCCAACCTCGTATTTAGTCCTTACATTATTTTGTTAGTATACATTGTTCATGTGTTAATTGCTACCTCTTTTTATATAGTCCAGAAAATTAGGAGGAAGTCTTCAATAGTGTATAGGTCTGAATGCTTTCAGCCAGAGGGACTGAGTGTGTGTTTGGCATATACCACGCTAGAGCAAACATGTCATCAAAACACGCACATTTTTAACAGATATTTTACATGTATAGGACAGCGAAATCATTACAAGGATAAATGTAGTTATGTGTTTCTGGGAATTACTGCACTAAAATCTTGCATGTGGATCTTACAGATGGAGGTCTAAACAGAGTCCTGGTATTAACAGTTACAACTTGGCTGTGGGCTTAAACAGAATTATTCCTTTTACATTAGGGCTGAATTTGACCTCCAAAAAATGTAATAGCCAGTTAGGAGGAGAGTGAGGTGATCAGAGGACAGGTATGGAGTCAGAGTGTCCATTCTTATATTTTCTGGAATACAAATATTTTCTCAAATATATTTAATGAGAAACTTGAGAGCAAAGAGGCCTATGGGCTTATACAGTTCATTTACCTGATGATGTGATATAAAGATCATACAAGAGAACCTAGTAACTCCTTCTAGTTGGTTTAAAGGAAAGAACAATTAAATAACCTAATGCACAACACATTAAGGAGTGTTTTTAATTCACTTGTAAAAGATTATCAGTATTTTATTAGAGGCCGTGGCTATTGAGCTTGCATCCCATATTTTAAAATAAAGACAAATATGATAAATTAAAATGGAATAAAAACACACATGAACATTTGCTGTTTGGAGAATTAACTCCAAACATGCTGTCACTTTTTAGAAGGTACTATGATATATCATTAGATCAGGCTAGACAAACTCATCATGTGCAATTGCAGGGTCTCCCCTCTTGCTTCTCTCGCATTTTCACATTTTCTTGAAATTTTGTGTCATAAAATAACACACAGTCTTTTTCACGCTCTTTTAGAATTAAGGAGCAGTTTTACAAATTTGGCAATGGTTATGCAGGTTTTCCTTCAAATGACAACACAAAATGAAGCCTCACTTGTTAACATGTCAGCTGTTCTTGGGATTGTAATTACCATAAATGCTTTCCCTTCATCATCTGTGTAATTATTTATAATAATATCATTCCCAACTGTATTTACATATGCCACCAAGATATTCTGTTATGGTAACACTGAAAACTGGAGTGCCTATTTTTTTATTCCAACTGAAATATACACCTTTGTCGAGGCGTTTAACATACAAATATCTCCAAGATGTAAAATGTGTTAAAACCTTCATGTTTTGCTCATCAGAAAGTGACACTAACAATCCAGTCAGCTGATGAGATAATTTGCCTCTCATTGGATTAAAAAAATAATGGATAGAAAAAAATCACATTTTGCTGCCTGCCATACCCTATCACTTCAATGAATAGCGTTGCTTAATATAAAATAATATATTTTCCTAAATACTTTCTGCCCAACTGTAGAGTTCTCTAAGTGACAGAATGTATACTCATGAAAAGACACAAGGGATCAATTTATTGCTGTCCTTGTGATCATACTGTTGGCTCTCTGCTACCTTTGCAGCTGCTGCTGTCTTTGTTTTTAATATAGCTGTTTTGTACTGAAAACAGTGTATTAATGCAGCATACCAAAGAGGAAAAGAAAAACAAATTTTCACCCTATTTAATACTAAAATATATTGTGCACCAAGTCACTGATGCTACCATAATAAATGAACTAATATTATAAAGCCAGTATATGATCTGGATTTATCTGGTATAAAATAACTCCCAGATTTATTTTATAAGTAGAAGAGTTCTTCAACAGCTGTTCCTGTCATGGAACACTACTTCAATTAAAGAAAACAGTGCCACCTAGGAAAAAAAAAAAGCCTAACAATTAATAAACAATACTTCATTTCATGGCACAACATGCCAGACACTATAGGGTACCCAGGAACATATTCCATTCTTCAAAATGATCACCTTTTAAGTTCAGTAACAGAATTACAAACACCACTGCAGGATGCAGCTGGGATATTTCTGATCCGTTTTATAACCTCAGCACTCCCTGCCTCTGGTGATGAAGAATGAGGATTAAGGGAAGGATAACAATCCAACCATCACTTTCTCTCCTGACCACTTAGAAGTTTGCCTCCCTAAAAAAGGAAGAGTTATGAAGGAAATCGTTTCGGTATCCCTATGTCTGAATAAGCAGTTGGCAGTGCTTGGGTTCTGCTGTGTGGAAACCATACAGCTAACAGGAAAAATGACAGTCAGAGCCCATACATATGCAAACCATCATGCAAAGCAGGTTGCAGAAAGCACATCAAGTGGCATTAAAACCTCCCACACCAGTTGGTGCTGCTTTAAAGCCTATGAAAGAGGGGGAAATGTTATAAAATAAAGAATTATCTGTACAGCAAGAATTGTAATCTTTCTATTTCCAACATGGCTGATATGCAAGCCATTTAAGTGCTCTTCTATTCATTGCTAAAGCATTTTAATATGACATGTTTATAAACTTTTAGCCAATTATTAAAATATCTTAATGTATACAGAAGTACAACACTTCTGTCATTCAAACTATCCCCAGAGATTCTGAGCATGCATTTTTTCTGATGGGGGGAATACCATTAGGATAATAGACAACAAGTAGGATCTTATTACAATAGTTCATTTACTTTTTTCTTTGTTGAATCTTGATCAGTCATGTCAGGCAGTTACACACAATTCACTGTTAAAAATTATCTTCATTAAAAGATCATTCTAAAATCCTTATTGATGGCTATCTGGAAATGATTGATGGGTTCTTCGGCTCCAACCATATTAAAGAAAAGACAACAGAACACACTATGTATCATCAATAGATTAGACTGTAAGTAGATAAGGATGACTTTCTAATCCATATGGGCAGATTTATGTCACTGATTTGATAGCATGAGATGTCATCCTTGCAAAAACTCCATTATTTATTGTTTAATGATTCGACGCTACAAAGATTAGCCCATGGAAGAAATGTTAAATTGCTTTTAAAGCCCTTGATGCTTCTTAATGCTCATTTAGTTTTGCATTTTTAAAAATTAGATACATTGCAATTTTTTTCTCCCTCCCCACAAATTTCATCTGCAGTGTTTCTTCTGTTTACTGCCATTGTGGTTCACTATATCTGCAATCTGATGGCATTTTATAAGATTTACTGGACGTGTCTCCAGTAGGAATTTTCTTCAAAGGTTTCCCACAGTTGCTACAGCCAGTTAACCTGCTCTAGTGGTAAGAAAACCAGTCTAGCTAGGGCTCCCATTGCCATAGGATTTTTAAAATGATGTCCTCTAATCTAGCTCATAGCCAGGTCTGGCTAACATGGTGATTAAAAATACTGGTAGCTGCTGACACTTTGTCTACACTTATGCCTCCATTTTTCTCCCACCAATGGAGATGAATTGATGGTAGCCATGGTGGGAAGTTTCAGGAAAGAACTCCTAGCATCGATAAGGCCACTCAAATTTTAATGGTTGGTGCTCTTTGAAAATGTAAAGAAACTATTTAAAGTCAATTTATTCCATAGAGAAGAATGAATCCATGTGATCCTTAAAAGCAGGGCTGTTTGAAATACTCACAGTGGAAATGCTCAAAATGGTATGCGTTCATGTTTTGATTTTAGTGAAATTTTCACTTTTGTGAAAATCTGTTCATTTTTGTGGGGGTTTTCTAATCGAGAATGGGCCCGTTATTTCAATAAAAATCTCCCTGTTTTCACTTAAATTACCCTATTCTTGAATAAATGCTGAAAAATTTTATTTTCACATAATTTCATATGCCTCTGCTTCTATTCTTACTTTGTCTTCTCTGGTTAGATTCCAAGTTCCTTTGGCCTGGAACTCTCTCTTACTATGTGGTTATATAGTGCCTAGCACAAGGGCCTCTAATCTTATAGGGAGCCCCTAGCTGCTGCCCCTTATAAATAATGTCTCAAAACCATTCTACCACTTCCCAGAAATTTCACAAAAGCAAAATTTTTGAGTCAAAAATTGGCGCAGTGGGAAATGGGAATTTTCCACGATATTTCTTTTAAAAAAATCATTATTTTTGAATAGCCATTTCTAATGTCTAAAATCCATTTTCCTTTTATTTTTATGCATTCTAAAAAAGCCACTGAATTCTAAAAAATACCACTCAAGAATCACACACACACACACACACACATACACCAGTAGCCACATATTTAAGTTAAGTCACTCACTTTAAAACTGAATCAGTATTTCCAAACTGCTGTTAGGAAGTTATAACTCAGCAACAATCCCCCAGTCCCAGATATGGGATCTGATTCATGGTTGCCCTATGGCTCCTTAGTACTGCAATGACATAGATGGGCCACAAGACAGACGGATATGCTCCCGGAAAATATCCCTGGAAGCTGCAGAGGTATCAGGGTGCATTCTGAAGCAAGCTGTGGGCAGGAGGGAGAGTGGATGGGTTATTCTTGGCAATTCTTCCCCTATGGCAGCAGCCTATAAAGGCCAATGCCATGGGGGCCCAAGTCAGGGAAGTCCTCAGGGTTCCACTAACCTGACTGAGGCATGAAATGGCTCCCAATCATCACTGAATAAGAGAGGTGCAATCCACCTCTTCTTTTGTCCCCGTGCCAATCCTAGCACTGGCACAGAAAAGAACTCTCTTCTTGGAATCCAATTTGCCAGTCTTAAAGTCACACAACTCCTGATGATGATAACAAGCATTAAAAACTGAGCAACAAAGAATTAACAGGAATTTCAGTCCTTTTTGCTTTTGTTGGTTTGTATTTTAGCACTATTTTGAAACAGGTTTATTTCTGTTAATTTAAAGTACAAATTGCCTTAATTTTCTCTTTCCCTATTTGCTTCCTTCCTTTACTTAAGATCAAAGACAGTATTTATTTCTTTTATATAAATGCTTACTTCAGTGTCACACAGAGCAATTAAAATCCCTTCCTAAATCACTAATCAACCTTATTTTTGTTTTGTTTTGTGTAATCATCTACATACCAAAACCATAGTAGTTCCTTGCTGTTTAACAAGGCCAACTTGTAAATAACAGGTTGGCATTCCAGAGAATTTGAAATCTTTAAAAATGGTTCGGTATTAGTCATTAAAATATACCCTGCAGATGGCTGCATAATCTGGGTTACCATTTCCTTTCCCAGTTGCATAATCTTTTCATTTATTTTCTTTTTCTTGCCTAATCCTGTTGCAATTCAAAAACAAATCAGTTCTCTCCCCATATTCAGTTTGAATGACTAGATCAATAATATTACTTTATATTTTTCATGTCTTTAATCAAAGGGTTTCAATGTGCTTTACAAACACTAGTTTAGCCCAATCTAGTGAGGTAGATAAGTAATACAATGCCCATTTTACAGATGTGAAAACTGAGCTACACAGAAGCTGTGAAGTATTTGCCCATAGCCAATGATGAGTCAGTGGTATAGCCAGGAATAAAACCCAAGAATCCTCTAGAGCTTTAATGGGTATTTAACTGCTAGACAAACTTCCTCTCAACTGCAAATGATTAACATAGTAAATAATTTTGGGCCATTTGTGTATACTATATGTTCTTACCTGAACAAGTTTCTAGCTAATTTTTCAGGTGAAACCAATCCTAATGGGAGCTTGAGAGGGCAGAACCAGAGCTGAGAGTCAGAGACTTCCTAACTACCAGAGATAATTTACACAATCGCAATACATATATATGTTAGTACATACAATATTAAAAACTTTAGATATTATTTTTCACCTGACACGCACTCTTGACACACATTTTGTCATCACTTGAGCATGTGTGCCATAAGAAATGAAGGAGGGAACATGCTTTTGATTTTGTAAGCTTCTGAAAAATGCTCTCAGCCTGTGATCACTCATTGAAAAGACCTATATATTTAGGACAGTTCAATGCAAACATCTGCTCAATGCAGAGTAGCTATGTGTATAAAATGATATATTATGTCTGTCATCTCATTTTTTCCCCTCGGTAGTTTTGGACTTTCAAGAGGGACTTGATCATCTTTTGGTAAATCAGTAAATAGTCAAAGTTATTTTACCTCCATTGGCTGTCCATCTGAGTTTGTTTGGGACCACTGGCCAAAAAGGAGAGAACTCTTCATCTTCACTAACCTAAGTTCCCAGACTGTGAGAAACAGTGAAACATGCAATCTCTGTTTGGCAGCATCTAACATCAAATAGATTATTTCTATTCTTAAATGTCCCATCAGTTATCTTTCTCAATTGAAATTAGAATCTCTTCAGGATATGCCTATATCTCTGTGCACAAAGACCCACTATTGACCAGATTTTCAAAAACATTCAGCACCCAGCAGCTCCCTAATTTTTTAGTAATGCACATTGAAAAACTGGCCATGTATGTCTGTCTGTTTACTTGGACATAAGTTTTGGCCATACCTTTGTCAACTGAGTTTCTAACAAATTTGCCTATGAGGTATTTTGATGTCAACACAAGCTGTTAGCTGGAAGGTAAGATCCCCCTAAGCTACGCCTCTCCCCTGGCCTCAGCCCCATCCCCGGAGCGGCCACAGCCAGGGAGAGGTGCCTCTCTGCCGGCCCCGGGCTGCTGAGGTGAGAGAGGGCTTGAGGGAATCCTCTCCCCCCGCTGCAGCCCTGGGGCAGCCTGCACCCCAAATCCCTCAACCCCAGCCACAAGGTAGAGCCCTCCCCCCCCACACCCTAACCCTCCGCCCCAGACACGAGCCTCCACCCACACGCCGAACCCCTCAGTCCCAGCCCCGCCACATATCACCTGCATTTTGGTGCACATAACAAAATTCATTCCACGCACGGATATAAAAAATTAGAGGGAACATTGGCTGGAAGTCAGTTTTCCAGGCATAATTTAACATATCGCACTGTTAGATCTAGCTACAAAATTGGTTTTCCACCAACAACCTGTAGCTGTCTGCCTTGTTGTTTCCGAGAAAATTTATTGCCACTAAGTGGAAGGCTTTCCATGCCATCTTTTCCTTGCCACGCAGTGCATGGTCAAATGCATCATCTCGAAGAAGTTCACGAATCTGAGGACCAACAAAGACACCTTCCTTTATCTTAGCTTCACTTAACCTTGGAAATTTTCCACGCAGGTACTTGAAAGCTGCTTGTGTTTTGTCAATGGCCTTGACAAAGTTCTTCATCAGACCCAGCTTGATGTGTAAGGATGGTAACAAAATCTTCCTTGATTCAACAAGTGGTGGATGCTGAACACTTTTCCTCCCAGGCTCCAATGACTGTCGGAGTGGCCAATCTTTCTTGATGTAGTGGGAATCTCTTGCACGACTATCCCATTCGCAGAGAAAACAGCAGTATTTTGTGTATCCAGTCTGCAGACCAAGCAAGAGAGCAACAACCTTCAAATTGCCACAAAGCTGCCACTGATGTTGGTCATAGTTTATGCACCTCAAAAGTTGTTTCATGTTGTCATAGGTTTCCCTCATATGGACTGCATGACCAACTGGAATTGATGGGAAAACATTGCCCATATGCAGTAAAACAGCTTTAAGACTCGTCTTCGATGAATCAATGAACAGTCTCCACTCATCTGGATCGTGAACAATGTTGAGGGCTGCCATCACACCATTGATGTTGTTGCAGGCTACAAGTTCACCTTCCATGAAGAAGAATGGGACAAGATCCTTTTGACAGTCACGGAACATGGAAACCATAACATCACCTGCCAGGAGATTGCACTGCTGTAGTCTGGAGCCCAACAGCTCTGCCTTACTCTTGGGTAGTTCCAAATCCCTGACAAGGTCATTTAGTTCACCTTGTGTTATGAGGTGTGGTACAGAGGAGGAGGATGGGAGAAAATGTGGGTCCTGTGACATTGATGGTTCAGAACCAGAAGTTTCATCCTCTTCCTCGTCTGACTCAAGTGAGAATGATTCTGGTGCATCAAGAACTGGCAGTCCTTCTCCATGGGGTACTGGGCCTATAGCTGATGGAATGTTTGGTTAATGCACAGTCCACTTTTTCTTCTTTGACACACCTTTCCCAAATGGAGGCACCATGCAGAAGTAACAATTGCTGGTATGATCTGTTGGCTCTCTCCAAATCATTGGCACTGCAAAATGCATAGATTTCCTTTTCCTGTTCAACCACTGGTGAAGATTTGTTGCACAAGTGTGGCAGCACATGTGTGGGGCCCACCTCTTGTCCTGATCTCCAATTTTGCAGCCAAAATAAAGGTGATAGGCTTTCTTAACCATAGTGGTTATACTGCGCTTTTGTGATGCAAAAGTCACTTCACAACAAACATAGCAGAAGTTATCTGCACTGTTCACACAAGTACGAGGCATCTCTGCTCACTTTGGCTAAACAGAAATGTGTCCCTTTGCAAAATCAAACACTGACAAATAAGAGAGCACGACACTGTATGATTTCTAGAGCTGATATAGGGCAATTTGTTCAGCAGAGTGATGTAAGCTTCCTTATGATTGCATCATCCATGACTTCTAGGAATAACATGATGGAATTCATATCATGTATGACGCAATACCAGCTTCAGATTGCATCATTCATTGTTTTGCCTAAAAAGCAAGTACTGTCCAAACCCAGTCATAGATTTATTCATAGATCCAGTCAAAGATGTATTTTAGTCATTTCTGGTTTAAATTGAGATCCCTTCCCTTTATAACTCACTTATCCTCCGTCATTCCCAAGTTAAGGGTCGTATATACTGACCCAATAGCATATCTTGAAAACTAGAGCCAATCAACAATTTTAAGCATCATTTTCGTTCTCAGTGACCCAGAATTAGTAAAGTTTGACTACATTTATTTCAGAAGCATTTTGGCTGTAGAGCAGTGTATTCAGAATGAAGGAACTGAGTCCATGCAGCAGTAGGAAACAGAGAGAGCAGGGGGTGAGTCTGCAGTGCTATGAGGCAGAGGCATTCTAGGAAGCTACATTTGACTTGAAACTACCATTACTACTGGTTGGCGAGAGGAGCTTGAAGAGGTAGAAAAGATTGTAGAAACAGGAGGCTGACTTACCCCTTATTCTGTGGTGGAACAAATGAGACAGCAGCTTGTTTGTAATCTACATTCTTTGATCAATGAGCATCTTACCTGTGCACTTGCCAATGGTGGGAGTTTTATAAGCAGATTCAACATGGAGACTTTGCCTTTCTCTAAGTGACAGTCCAGAACTTGTGTGGCCTAGTGGATAGAGAACTGGATTGGGACTCAAAAAGAGCTGGTTTCTGTTCCCTACTAGGGGCAAGTCATATCACCTCTCTGTGCATCAGTTTCCTCATCTGTAAAATGGAGATATGATACTGACCTCCTTTGCAAAATGCTTTGAGAGCTGCTGATGAAGAGTGCCACACAATTATGGTATTAATTATAACTTTGTTTTCCCTGGAGCTCCCTCACACTTAGCCGCAGATAAAACAGAAGCGCCTTCTTCATGAGGCTGCCTGAAACTACTTCCTGGGCCCCCTGTTTGGTCTTCCAAATCTTGTCGATCAACTCGGTTTACTGAATTTATGATAACCAATTCTGAAGCCAAATTATAAGTATTGTAGACTTTAGCAGTATTGACTGTGTCTAAGAAGAAGTCGGATAAACAATCAGCAGATGAAGGTCTAGGCAACCCAGTTGCTGCTTTGTTTTTTAGAGGTGCTAAGAACCTGCACCTTTTACTTGGGATTTTTTCCATCAAGTGGGCATTATCTATATCCAGTGACCTGCATATGTGGTCTAGTGGACAGAACACTGGACTGGAACTCTGGAAATCTGACGCTAGCCATTGGCACCGGTCTGCTGGATGACCTTCGGCAAGTAACTGTCCCCGCTCAGTGACTCAGTTTCCCTATGAGTAAAATGAAGATAATTACACTGACTTCCTTTGTAAAACACTTTGAGATACATGGATGAAAAGAATGATAGAATATATAAGTATTAATTATTATTATTATTATCTCATCCCAAAGCTCTACAGAGTTTGAAAAGCCTTTGTGAGGATCAAAAGAGCAGACGGAAGCCCACCTTTGAAAATGTGATACTTTATGTTGAAATATCATTCTCTAGGCAGTAGAGTTTATAATTTGCACACCTAAAACATCACATTTGTTTACCTGGAAAGCAGCATACCTTTCAGAAACCCTTCAGTATGAATATTTCTGCTTATTTGCATTTTAAAAAGACAGATGTTTACATTTACAGATTTACAGAGCTGTTTACATGCACTTATCACATCTCTGTTTTTGCCACCCTCCTTTCCTGAAATCCTTAGTGTAAAATTCTCTATAGATCACCCCAGTACATTACTGGAGAATCCTAAAAAGAGTGAAGTAAAAGACTTGCCTCAGGCTTGTCAGAATAAATTCTCTAAGAATAAAATCTCCAGGGAATTTAAAATCTGGAATGATCATTTCTGAAATGTATTTTTCTGCCCTTAATTCAATACTGCTTCACAAGATAGACATCCCTATTTACTCTCCTCATTAAATAATGTCGTCAAATACTATCCTCATTTTTATTTTAATATACAAAACTATAGTTCTTATAAACATAGATTGTCTTGCAACGCAATTATGTGAAATCTAAAGAAAAGTTTGAAATCCCACTGCCAATGTGAAGGGCACTTATATAAATAAAGAAATCCCCTACTATTAAGGGGGTGGTTATGCACAGAGGTGAGAATAAACCTTGTAGTCTAAACTGATATGGAACATTACATTTCAATTATTAATGTGAGGAACCGCTAGAAAGTGATTAATGAGGGGAGTAAAAATATGTGAGCTAAGACTAGCTGGGTGAAATCTTCAGTACACAATGAACCTCCAAATCACACATTTCAAGTAGAAAATATTTTACTCTCTCTATGGAATGCTTGCTAAGAACAACAGGGGATAGTCTAAGATGTCCCCAAACCTCCAAAAATAACCCCATATGATAAAAAATTACAGCTTAATTATGGAAACTGAAAACTCTTTCCGGCTTCTGAAATTTTGTTTTAAAATATACACAACGATAAATACAGCACGTTTTTCTTCTGATCTAATCCAAACATCTGAAATCAAAGAAACTTGCCAAAACCAATCAGTATCTTTAAAAGTGTGCATATAACTCTACAAAATTAACACCATTTCCCAATTCAAAGCAGCTTACTAAGTCACAGGAATTGTCTGAAAAGCACAGATGCTGCTGTAATATGACCGCACATCTCCTTCTAATTTATATTAAAGAAGAAGATGTTTACATTTCTTCATCCACCAAAGTCTTTGTGATACAAGATCTCATTTCATCATGTTATCTGAATTATAGTATTATCTGTCCCCACCGGGGCCTCTTGTGTGGAATAACAATGTCAGCATGAACTCTGTACTGAATTTAGCTTTCTGGTCATGTTATCACAAATTGGTTTGAGTACACCGGCTGCAGAAATAGTGAATGACAAATCAAATAATCCACAAGGGAGAAAAAAGCTTTAATACCTTCTTGCCTGTCAACTGGTTATTATAAGATGATGACAAACAGCATTGCACCAGTAACTTTTCTAGGCATCTGAGCCTTGCTTTATAGCTGATTACCTTGGATCATATCAAAAAAGTCAGAGCACAGCTATAACAAAGAGTCACAGTAGCAACTACAGCCAAATTAGAAAAAGAGCACTATCATTATTATCTATGAAGGACCAAACTTGATGGGGAATCTAGGATATTAAAAAATACAAGTACAGGATATTACCATGAATATACAAAGCATGGGAACTATATTCATTTTGGTTGTATCAATTTACTCAAGTATTATATACTAAAAGTCATCTTAAAAGAGACAAAGTTGTAACCCAAAAGCAGGCAACGCCTTGCTTTTCTAGCCTCCTCATTGTCTCTCTTTCTTTTTTCATACATTAAGAAGCAAAAACAATCTGACTTTCAGAAATTTTGCATACATGTAGATTCTGTTAGAACACACATTGTCATTTAAAGCTGCACAATATTTCAAATTCATTTTTTCTTTGTAATTATCAGTAGGGCTCTATAACATTCATGGAATCTGGGCTCCCTCCAGTGGTTAAATAAACATCCACAAATTTGAATAGCTGTTAATTTAAAACTGTGTAGCCTAATCAACAGTGTGTCAGATATATACCTGGAAGGTTGCAAGTTCAAACCCCCTTAAGGGGTGCAATTTTTATTTAAAATTCTACACAGCTCTTTTTCTTAGACCTGCATAGCTAATGTCTTTAACCTCTTAATTGTACTTATCATACAAAAACTTCTTGTGTCTGAATGAAACATTTCAAACACTTACTTTAAGTTGCAAAACAAAACAGCTAATTATGTTTGACATGCAGCTAGAATAAGAAAGAAGCAGGGAATGTCCTTTTCTTTAAATCTATATAAAATATGTTCCTCTTATTCCTACCCCACCTTGTGCTTCTTTGGCTACCTTAAAAAAAAAAAATCACACTCCAAGCAGTGGAATGTCAGGACATACCAAGTATGTTTTGCAGCACAAGCAGGTGTGCAATTGAGGGACATACTTGTTTTATCTGGCAGAAGGAAGGCAGGATTTTTCCTTTGTTTGTTTGTTTTGTTTTGACCAGTGAGACTATTTCTGTTACACTTACAGGGCAATGAGAACTCATCATGGTGACTAATTTATATGAACATTCCTGACTGCGTCTAATTACAGACATGCTATAGCCTAGTGGAAGACTGTTAACTTCGTTATGAATGGCTTCAAATGCTGTTAGGATTCTGCTTGCATTGTGTAAAAAATATCTATTTGCCTTCCTCTCAATCCTCCTGATTTGCTCACTGTGAAGGAAGCTTATTTAGCACGTTCACAGCAGTATGTCTATGGTCAATTTAAAAGAAAAAGTGTTCATGTTGATTTTTCCTTTTTTGTCTACTTCCCATCCCCACTTTCAACTAAAGCAGATTTGATAAGAGAAGCAGACTGAGAGAAGCCACCATGGGGGACTTTGCCCCCTTTCCCTCCCCTCCCCCCCATACCACAAAGTAGTTACATTCCAGTCCAGAGAAGTTCTTCTATGTTACAATTCAAGCACACATAGTCCCATTGAATTCAGTGGAGCTACTTATAGCTTAAAGATAATGTGTTTTGCTGAGCCTTAGTGCTCTGCTGTGGCACATCTGCAACAATATGAGGAAAGCAGAAGCTGAGATTGGGGTGCATGGCCAGTGGGGTCCATGATTATGGGGATTCATTTGCAAACCCCACACAAGAGGAACAGTCATTACTGTCAGTCATGTGCTGTAGCAGTGACTGTGGAGTGGTGGTTATATTGGTACTCTGACAAAGATTTAGTTCTCCGCAAACCTCACAGAGATCCTCATTTACTGAGTATTGCCACAAAGAAACAGGAGTTCCAGTGTATTCTTACTGGTCTACATGAGCCTTATGAACAGGAAACTGGTCAATGAATCACCATCAAAGCTGAAGAAAATAAAGCTACCACCTTCAACAAAAAAACAGGAGTCTTGGATTGTAACATGAGAGACTCAATGGGTCTAGCATGTTGGTTGGTAGCAGGGCATGGATGTCCTCCTTTAGGACATCTGCTAACCGATGTTCCAGCCCTGCAGTGGCCTGCTTCTTCTTGTGACTAGTCAATCCTCTGATTGGGTCACACAGCGTTCCATCCCTTCCCATGGAAACCAACAGTTCAATTTCACATTGGCCCTTCAGTCTGAGTCCTTACAAGTCCTTACCTGGTATAGGCAGTTTTGGTAGCCCTTACAGCTTGTCAGTGGCTTCCACTCCACCTTCCTCGGTGGGCTAGCTAGGGGAACCAATGCCGTCCTTCTCCACAGGATTCCATTCCAGGGACCTTGACCAGGCAGTCACAGTGTGACTCCACAGACCCCTGGACTACATCCTACCTTGCCCAGTCTTGGGCCTTTGCCTCAGCCTCTTCCTTAGGACTTATATGAACTCCACTCCCACTAAGCCTTTTCCACTACCTCTCTGCAGAGCTATTTAGCCCTTTCTGCTAGCCAGAACTCTCTGTCATGGGAGAGTTTTCTCAACTCCCCTTGCAGGGCAGTCCCTGACTCAAATGAAGTTTTCCCGCAGACCTTTCCACCAACATATACAGTCCTGGATGGACTGACTTTCTGACCCTTCTTCCCAGCTGCCTTGGGCTCTCTGTTGCAGGCCTGCCTTCCTTCGGGGAGGCTTTATCTGCCTACAGTCCACCTCAGCACCCTTACTTCAGCCAGGCTTCTCTCCCTGAGTGAGATCCAGAGATCTGCTCTCTTTCCTGGTCAGGCCTCAACTGAGCCAGATACAGTCCTTTTCACTCCTCCATCCAGGCCTGACAACTGCTGCAGGTGTGCTGGGTGAGGTGATTGCACCCGCAGGCTGTCCTCAACCCCTGCAGGCCTATTGGGGGTTGGTATACCCCATCACACAGAAATGCAATACATTATTTTATCTGATGTCATATATCATGTCTAGTATTTAAACTGACATTTATTCTGTTGATTTTAGACTTAAAATGATAGATAAAAACATTAAAAATTCTAACGTAGTTTTCTAAACAAAGCAAAGCATTATCCCACCCAAAACATATGGCATTTCCAAAAACATGCCTTGTTTTAAAATGAAAAGGGTCAGCTGATATATTTATGGCAAGAAGACAGTAGAAAAGAATAAGTCATTTAAATAGGCAAGTTAAGCAAGACACAATTAGGGCTCATCTAGCCGTGATCCCAGGGCTCAAAAGTATGCACAGGAATTCCTGGAGGCAATAACGTAGCTCTAATGGTGTCTTGCTTTATTAGGCTATTTAAAATGGTTAACCCCTTTTCTAACAAGGCAGCAAACAGGTAGATTAGACAGATAAGCAGACATATGTAAGCCTCAAAGCACAAACACTTATGGTCGTCATATGCATCTGTGTTTGTGCAATTGTCTTGTTTGAAAAATATGTATGTACAAGGTTATACAGGGAACTCAGAAAATCTGACTGTTATCATATATCAATTATGTTTGTATGTCAGATTCCCTGATGTGTTTGAGTACTTCGCTGTTTCAATACATGTCAAATGTTTTTGATCACATAAGAGTACCTCCAGTTCATTCATATATCAGACTGCCCATTGTCCCTTAACTACTTCTCTGAGCTGCAACTCGGAAATATTTCCCAATCACTGTAGAACAAGAAGTTATTCTTCCTTAACACTCAGATATGGAAGATGACTCGCAGGGATGGCCTCATGCTCTTTCCAATGATCATACTGACAGAAAAAAATAAAAACATGCACAGATGGGAGGACTCTCAGAGGCAGCCTGACCAACATTCCAGCTCCCCTGAAGTGATGTGTATGGCTTTGGAGTGCCATCAATCTGCTAACAACCATTTAAAGGAGTTTGATTTTGAGGCAATAAGCAGCTGTGTTAATCTACTAGTGTATACTGTATGAGTGTACACAGTAGCCTGCAGAAATCCTTTCTGTCCTCCTGCCTTTCACTAGACTACCGTCAATAGAGGTAGTCATGCTTCTCCAAGGACTCAACTCAGCTCCCATTAAAATCAGCGGGACTAAAACTCCCCAAGACTTTAAATGGGAGTAGGATTGAGCCCAAAGAAAGGAGCAAGGCATTATAGGTGTACATTAGAGCACCCTAGAAAATTCTCAAGCTTGTGATGGGGACTAAACTTGCCTCCAGCAGCCACAGCGGGAAAATAAAGATGACGTGAAACCATCTTTGCCTCCCATGATTATGTAGCAGAGCCAAGAATCTCAGCCACGATGAAGTATGACCCTACATTTCAGAATCTCAAAGTGGTCTTTATGTGGAATTCCAAACTGCATGCAGACTGTTTTGTTGGTGGTGTATGGTCTACTTCTAAAGGTTAAGAAGTTCAATTCAGATAAGCAGTGAGAATTTTAGATGCTTATCCAATCTTTTCAGATCTGCATGTCAGGGGTGGAAATCTTATGAGGACAGGCCCACTGTAACTTATGTCAGGAACTACTAAAACAAAGAAAACACACTCCAGCTGTTTCGGGTCTTCTACTTCCATTCCCGGCTGGAAGTGAAGAAGTGCATGATGATAAAAGTTTTTAAAAAGTTTACCTAACTCATAAAACTAGTTACTTTTCTTCCCACCTGCACTTTCATACAAAATCCTGTACAACTAGTTTGTTGCATTATACAGGCATTTCACCTTCCTCTGAAGCATCCGGTATTGGCCATAAGGGCTCTGCTTTTCTGGATTTATAAAAATTAATAAAGTTCTGACCTGTGAATCCTTAAATTCTAAATTTCCTGCCTCAAGAAAAATATTGAAATAGGGCCCAACCACACAAACACTTATGCACATTCATAACTATTCATATCCACAGTCCTACTGAATGATAAGGCCAGTCCTGGAAAGCAGCACATACTACTTTACTGAATTCAGGGAGACCACTCACAATCAAAGCTACTCGTGGCATATTTGAGTATCAAGACTAAAGTTTGGAATTCTAGGTGTACACATATTCTCAGAAGCCTTCACTGTCAATAAAAGGAAGCTTAATGTCTAATCAATGTCACAACACTGAAAAATACACGTTAAATTGATTAACAATTTATGCTCTTACAAAATAGCCATGTCATGTTATAGGGAGGCAAATGACTGCACCACAACTAAAGGTGGGGCAGAGTTTGTCGTACCCAGGAAGGACAGCTCTGCTTTATGATGAAGATGGGAGGATGGGGTGGAGGAAGGAGGTCAGAAACTGCTGTAAAAAGGGTGCTCGGTGGTCAGCTTTGCAGCAATGACTCATCCTCCACTCCCAGGAATGTCAAGTAACAGAGGGGTAGCCGTGTTAGTCTGAATCTGTAAAAAGCAACAGAGGGTCCTGTGGCACCTTTGAGACTAACAGAAGTATTGGGAGCATAAGCTTTCGTGGGTAAGAACCTCACTTCTTCAGATGCAACAAACCTCGATGCCAACTCTGCCCACATATCTACACCAGCAACACCATCACTGGACCTAACCAGATCAGCTACAACATCACCGGCTCATTCACCTGCACGTCCACCAATGTTATATATGCCATCATATGCCAGCAATGCCCCTCTGCTATGTACATTGGCCAAACTGGACAGTCACTACGCAAGAGGATAAATGGACACAAGTCAGATATCAGGAATGGCAATATACAAAAACCTGTAGGAGAACACTTCAACCTCCCTGGCCACACAATAGCAGATGTTAAGGTAGCCATCTTACAGCAAAAAAACTTCAGGACCAGACTCCAAAGAGAAACTGCTGAGCTCCAGTTCATTTGCAAATTTGACACCATCAGATCAGGATTAAACAAAGACTGTGAATGGCTATCCAACTACAGAAGCAGTTTCTCCTCCCTTGGTGTTCACACCTCAACTGCTAGCAGAGCACCTCACCCTCCCTGATTGAACTAACCTCGTTATCTCCACACTGATATATACCTGCCTCTGGAGATTTCCATTACTTGCATCTGAAGAAGTGAGGTTCTTACCCACGAAAGCTTATGCTCCCAGTACTTCTGTTAGTCTCAAAGGTGCCACAGGACCCTCTGTTGCTTTTTACAGATTCAGACTAACACGGCTACCCCTCTGATACTTGACACCATGCAAGGCACTGCATTTAGCCGTATGGAATGGAAATCTATCAACCTCATGAAGAAACTTGCACAAATACAGACAGAGATCATCTTCCTTTCCAAATGCAAACGGATGGACATCATACCAAATGGACTGAAGGTGAAAAATCCATTGCTATCTACATACTGCACAGACCACAGTGAGAGATTATGCCATACATTATCAAAGAAACTGAGGAACCACCTGATCAGCATCCTATACAGCAAACAGAAAAACATCAAGAAAGAGCTCTCCAACCTGGAGACTTTCATAAATAACCAACCCTCCACACAAATGGACTTTACTAAAATAAGACAGGAGATCTACATTACACACCTCACCTCTCTACAAAGGAAAAAGGACCGTAAGCTGTCTAAAATCCTACCTGCCACATGGGGCCACAACAGGGGTACCCCGAACTCACCCAGCAATATCGTCAATTTATCCAGCTACACACTCAACCCAGCAGAAGAGTCTGTCCTATCTCGGGGACTCTCCTTTTGCCCCAGCACCCCCACGAACATGATACAGTTCTGTGGTGATCTGGAAGCCTACTTTCGCCGCCTCCGACTCAAAGAATACTTTCATGATAACGCTGAACAGCGCACTGATACACAGATACCCTCCCACCAACAACACAGGAAGAAGAACTCCACATGGACTCCTCCTGAGGGTCGAAATGACAGTCTGGACCTATACATAGAATGCTTCCGCCGACGTGCACAGGCAGAAATTGTGGAAAAACAACATCGCTTGCCTCATAACCTAAGTCGTGCAGAACGCAATGCCATCCACAGCCTCAGAAACCACCCTGACATTATCATCAAAGAGGCTGATAAAGGAGGTGCTGTTGTCATCATGAACAGGTCTGACTACCAGAAGGAGGCTGCCAGACAACTCTCCAATACCAAATTCTACAGGCCGCTTTCCTCAGATCCCACTGAGGAATACACTAAGAAACTGCACCATCTACTCAGGACACTCCCTACACTAACACAGGAACAAATCAACATACCCTTAGAGCCCCGACCGGGGTTATTCTATCTACTACCTAAGATCCACAAACCTGGAAATCCTGGACGCCCCATCATCTCGGGCATTGGCACTCTCACTGAAGGACTGTCTGGATATGTGGACTCCCTACTCAGACCCTACGCCACCAGCACTCCCAGCTATCTCCGTGACACCACAGATTTCCTGAGAAAACTACAATGCATTGGTGACCTCCCAGAAAACACCATCCTAGCCACCATGGATGTAGAGGCTCTCTACACAAACATCCCACATACAGATGGAATACAAGCTGTCAGGAACAGTATCCCTGATGATGACACAGCACAACTTATTGCTGAGCTCTGTGACTTTATCCTCACGCACAATTATTTCAAATTTGGTGACAATATATACCTCCAGACCAGTGGCACCGCTATGGGCACCCGCATGGCCCCACAATATGCCAACATTTTTATGGCTGACCTGGAACAACGCTTCCTCAGCTCTCGTCCACTCATGCCCCTTCTCTACCTACGCTATATTGATGACATCTTCATCATCTGGACCCATGGGAAGGAGGCCCTGGAAGAATTCCACCATGCTTTCAACAGCTTCCACCCCACCATCAACCTCAGCCTGGACCAATCTACACGGGAGGTCCACTTCCTGGACACCACCGTACAAATAAGCGATGGCCACATTAACACCACCCTATACCGAAAACCCACCGACCGCTACGCCTACCTTCATGCCTCCAGCTTCCACCCCGGTCACACCACACGATCCATCGTCTACAGCCAAGCACTGAGGTACAATCGCATCTGCTCCAACCCCTCAGACAGAGACCAACACCTACAAGATCTTCACCAAGCATTCTCAAAACTACGATACCCACACAAGGAAATAAAGAAACAAATCAACAGAGCCAGACGTGTACCCAGAAGACTCCTGCTACAAGACAGGCCCAGAAGAGAAACCAACAGAACTCCACTGGCCATCACCTACAGTCCTCAGCTTAAACCTCTCCAACGCATCATCAGTGATCTACAACCCATCCTGGACAATGATCCCTCACTTTCACAGACCTTGGGAGGCAGGCCAGTCCTCGCCCACAGACAACCTGCCAACCTTAAGCATATTCTCACCAGCAACCACGCACCGCACCATAACAACTCTAACTCAGGAACCAACCCATGCAACAAACCTCGATGCCAACTCTGCCCACATATCTACACCAGCAACACCATCACTGGACCTAACCAGATCAGCTACAACATCACCGGCTCATTCACCTGCACGTCCACCAATGTTATATATGCCATCATATGCCAGCAATGCCCCTCTGCTATGTACATTGGCCAAACTGGACAGTCACTACGCAAGAGGATAAATGGACACAAGTCAGATATCAGGAATGGCAATATACAAAAACCTGTAGGAGAACACTTCAACCTCCCTGGCCACACAATAGCAGATGTAAAGGTAGCCATCTTACAGCAAAAAAACTTCAGGACCAGACTCCAAAGAGAAACTGCTGAGCTCCAGTTCATTTGCAAATTTGACACCATCAGATCAGGATTAAACAAAGACTGTGAATGGCTATCCAACTACAGAAACAGTTTCTCCTCCCTTGGTGTTCACACCTCAACTGCTAGCAGAGCACCTCACCCTCCCTGATTGAACTAACCTCGTTATCTCCACACTGATATATACCTGCCTCTGGAGATTTCCATTACTTGCATCTGAAGAAGTGAGGTTCTTACCCACGAAAGCTTATGCTCCCAATACTTCTGTTAGTCTCAAAGGTGCCACAGGACCCTCTGTTGCTTTTCCCAGGAATGTGTGATCCAAAGGGCATAAAGGTAAGAAACATGGGTGGGGCAAGTCTCTCTGTTCCATGCAGAGAGGTGAATGTTCAGTGCAGGTACTCTATAGGGAAGGCAGCAGTGACCAGATAAATGGCCTTTTAAAGGACTTAAAATGAGGTACTGGATAAAGGAACAGAACAACGGATGGGGTTGGGGACTCCTCTGATCAGTACGGCATGGAGCCAACCCCCACATTCTCATAGCCCACCTTAACCCTCTTCCGAGGGTGGTGGATGGTAAGGTCCAAGCCATGGGTTGGCTGGGGGCCCTGGATAGAAACAAAGGGGGGCTGGTGGAAGCCCCGGAGAATTGATTTGAATAAGCATGGATTTGCCTGCACTGTACGCTTTATCTGCCGGGTAGTCCCAGACATCTAATAATAAAGTTGTGGCCTGATTAAAATCCATAACAAATGTCTCCTGTCCTTTTTGTGGTGTACCCAGACAATCATCTGCATGCAGCGTGGACCACACAGGGTAACAATCACCTTCCCTTTTTGGAATCACCTGAGGAAGCTCTGTTATGGTATAAATTGCCATTCTCTGTGTCATGCAGCAGGAGTTCACCCTATAAAGATAACATTACTCTGATAGATGAGAATTTGGCAAAGACATTAAGTTTTCAGCTGTGTTGTGTAGGCCAGATTTTTAAAAAACAAAATGAACAAACTCTAATACTAACAGCATTGCAACAGACTCTCTTCTGTGCTCAGCAGGCTGCTTCACCGTATTTTAGTTCTCCATATACAGTTGCAGTGGTGACCCATGTTAATGGAACACAGTCACCATAAAACAACCTGAAGTACAGCTTTAGAACGACAAACCATGGGGGGAAATTGCTGGCAACTGAGGTAAATACAAATGCATGAGCTTAATGGAAATCAAATAGGATACACCAAGGGTGAATAACTAATGAACTACTGCTTTAGTGCAAATAGACTGTATCCCAAAACTTAACAATGAGTACTTTTAACACAAATGGCTTAGACTGACCTTAACTACATGTCATCAAAGCTACTGATACATGTCAGGCTTCTGTTTATCAGCATTATGTATCCTGTTTTGATTGCATAAACTATGCTTATGTGCTCAAGGTGGAAAGAAAATCAACTGTGTGGACATCTTCTTGTCATTGAACTGAAATTGAACAACATCAATGATTTGCTTATGTTGTGACTTTGCTAATGATATTCTTGTTTCCCTAAAAAAAAAAAAAAAAGTCATAGTACTTGAGGAATTATGGCTGGTGATACATAACTAGGAGTCACATAACTAGGAGTCCTACAAGGCAGGAAACATTATAATGATATGATTATTAAGATTTTGTTAGCATTTCCAGGATTAATCTCTTTATTTTATCGAGGAATGGAAAGCTTTGTCATAAAACATGCCTGGAGCTAAAACTCACAGTATTCATTAATGGACCAGTAGCAACGTTTTTCCTTTAATCAGAGGGTTTTTTTTAATAAAAGTTTAGTATTTTGTTCAGTTTCAGATGCTTTGTTTGGTATTCTATATTAAAAACAGGGAATTTTAAAGTCAGCTTTGTCTTTTGAATAAACCATAATAGAGAAAGTTTGAAATTAAAATGTTTGAGATATTAATGTTACAGATGGAGTGATTATACAGGAACAATAATCACATTTACTATCTTTTCTTTATTATGTAATATACATAAACAGTCCATTATTATGACAATATGTGAAGTCCAAGAGGTTCAATAGTACTTTGAGTATTATCATTTTAATGATTTATAATCAGTAAACAGTGTTTATGGTAAAGCTCTGCAAAACCATCACATCACAACTATTTTTGCACAAATTTTTTGGTCAGATTTGGCAAATTTTGCTGTCATTTTTTGAATTTATCATCATGACATTTAATCAGCAGTTGAGCAGCAAAGGTACAGTAAACTATTGTGTCCCCCAAAGATAACACACACTGGGTTAAATTCATCCCTGGTGTAAATCTACTGAAGTTACTGGACTTACTCCAGGTATGAATATGGCTGACACTACTTAGAAGATGTTTGGTAGGTGCTAAGTGTCTGCATTCTTGGAGCAAGCAAAATTATGAGTTGTTGAACCCCCTTAATTCCCAAGGAAGTTGTCAGAGTCGAGGGCACTCAGCACTTCACAGTGTCAGGCCATTCTGATTACACACAGGAGCATGATAACCGAAAGGAAAAACAAAGCCCTCTGGTAGTAGCTTGGAGTACAGAGTAACAGGAGAGTAATCATCAGCATTAGGCAGTTCAACACCCCAAATGTAAATAAAATTGGGGTAACAAGAGGGAATATACCTTGGTGGTCTTATTGTATTTTTATCATTTTATTGCTATTTAGCACATAAAGTCTCAGTCTACAAATTTACCATAGACAAAGTACTCACTAAATGAAACTTATTTCTCTATGGTGTGGTTCTGTTGACTAGATGACATGATTTTATAGAGACAAGTATCATTAGAAATATTTATGGAACTGAATTGAAATTAGGCTGTGAGGGCCTAAGTGACTCCATGAATTAAATCACTGCTCTTATCATCCTTAATTTGAAGTCGTTTAACATCAAAATTGCAGAGAACTAATCCTTCCTAATAGATGTCAGAGGTTAAAGAGGCACATTTTGATAGCCTACATTGTACCCAATGATGTAGTAACTACATCATGAACCTTCCCTCTTATTTAAATATAAATCCTAAAGTGTTTCAAAAAAATAACCAAACAAAAAACCCATAAACCTGCCACAAAGGACATTTGTATTCCAGATAGTGCTCCTATCAAGTCATGATAAAGCCTCCACTGTTTGGCTTTCTGCTCAGAGATTAGGACTCTTACTTTATGGGGATTAGTAATTCTGAGTTTTTTCTTTGATCATAATATTAATTCATTGTAGATTCATACCTCATAATGATCCATCTGTTAAGATTTTCTCTTCAGTAGTTGTTAAAATTAGGACAGGATTTGTTGGTGGGTTATTTTTATTCACAGACACATTATTGCAAGTCCTAAAGTAATCAGTTTGCATTATGTAGCCTTTCATGCAGTTTGCACAGATTTACAGCTTGGTTGCTTTATCTAGTCTCATGCTTGTGAGACAGCTGTTAGGCATTTAGCTAATATAATTCTAATCCACAAGAGGTTTCTGGTTTGTCCATTCAAAGTTAGATGCATGCAGCACAGCTTACCATAAGAAATAACTTAAGATATATTTTTTAATTATTTGGGTTCCAGAATTTCCTTGCAGAGTTCATTAGAACTGTCTAACTAATCAGGATGTAATAGCTATTGGCTACAGTTTTGTTCTAATTTTAATTTTCTCTTGGGTGTGTTTAACATACCTTATATCTTTGAAACAGCAAGATAAAATATCTACTTCTGTTGAAAGGTCATGATGACTTCAAGGGTTAGTAAGCAAAGATTTTTTTTTTTAAATTTATTCAGTCTACATAAACCTTCAGTACATTTTCTGTGCAGCACTTGTCTCTTCAGTCACTTAAATGTTTACTCTTATCTCTTTCACAATCCTTTAAAGAAACAGAAAAAATTAGATTAAACCTTTTCTCATTTGATTGTGTCCCCGCCAACAGATCATATCTGCAGAAGGCCATTCAGCTTCCTCATTAAAATTCACAGTCCCTAGATGACTAAACTTAATTGGCAAGAAGTCAAGGAACATAATTGTTTAAATTATGAACATTTCTAAAAACAGTGCATTATGATGAAAGTAATCTATTTATATTGTGCCATTTCATTACCATTAGTACTTTCAACAGAAAGAGATATTTTATCTTGCTGTTAAAGAGGTGGTAAAGAGAAAGCTTGACAAAAATGAAACAGTTTAATCCACTGAATACAAACTATCTTCATAGCAAATTTTTTCCACACAGAAAGTGTTACATTTGGATTTAACATTTTAATGCACTTTTTTCACAATGCAATTTATATTTATAAGTGGCATGATAGCTTGAAAAACTAATGTGCAAGCTTCCATTAGTCTCTCCTTTTGTCAAGAGGCCCTGATAAAGTTTGAGAAATATTATAATCAAGAGGAATTTTACATCTCTGGTCCTCAACAAAAAGTGAGACATAGTGCCAGAAGATGAAGATTACAGAGCAGATTTTGCATCCATTGAAATTCATGGGAAAACTCCTATTGTCCTAGACACTGCAGGATAGGGTTACCAGATGTCTTGATTTTATAGGGACAGTCCCGATTCTTGGGTCTTTTTCTTATATAGGCTCTTATTACCCTCCACCCCCGTCTCGATTTTTCACACTTGCTGTCTGGTCACCCTACTGCAGGAAGCCAGACAAGACACCAGGAATGTGGTTTAATTAGGTCTCAACACTACTAGGTAAACATCTGGGAACTATCTGATAACTCATCCAGTGCAGGTCATCATTCCTTTGTAATCCTTACACCTGGTGGAGGACTGACATCAGTCCCCAACCCCATTAAATCTGGTCCCACTAATAGTGTAACAGGTTGGCTTTCCCAGTGGGCTGGAGATCCTGGGACTAAGTCAACCTGATTAGAGAATGAGCCTGACCTGAGAGGAATCAGGCACATTCTCCATATTGCAGCCACCTACTGCTTTTTAATTGGAATGAAAACCAGGCTTAAGGAGTGATCAAGTCTGGCTGGGTATAGGGTTGCCAACTGTCTAGTCACACAAAACCAGACATCCTTGACCCGCCCCTGCGCTGAGGCCCCGCCCTGCTCACTCCATCCACCCTCCCTCTGTCACTCCCTCTCCCCTATGCTCACTAACTTTCACCAGGGTAGGGCAGGGGATTGGAGCCGAGGGGTTTGGAGTGTGGGAGGGGGCTCTGGGCTGAGCCTGGAGCAGAGGGTTGGTGTGCAGGAAGGGATTCTGGGTGAAAGCTCTGGGAGGGGCCTCAGGGCAAGGAGTTGTGGGGTGGGAGGGGGTGAGAGGGCACAGCCTGCCTTAGCCCCGCTATGCCACTGCCTGAGGTAAGTGGGGCTGGGGGGCTCCGCAAGCTGTCCCTGCCGCATGCCACTCCTGGAAGCCACCAGTACGTCCCTGTGGCCCCTGCCTGCAGGCACCACCCCCACAGCTCCCATTGGCTGCAGTTCCTGGCCAATGGTAGCTGTGGAGTCAGCGTTCGGGGCATGGGCAGTGCCACAGGGATGTGCTGGCCACTTCCGGGAGCAGCACAGGACCAGGGCAGGCAGGGAGCCTGCCATAGCACCATTGCGCCACCTAAGTTTTAGCAGCCTAACATCTTCCAGTTTGGCTTCAGTAGCATCCGGGAGATAGAGCCTGATTCCAGGAGACTCCTGGCAAAACTGGAAGGGCTGGCAATTCTAGCTGGGTAGCAAGACAGGCAGAAAGCTCACAGAGTCTGGAAAAAGCTCTCAGGCATCCATGCCTGGAGAGAGACCCTCACAAAAACAGAGAAGAGAATAGGAAAAACTCTTCAGGCAGGGAGAGCAGGGAAGAGACAGACACCCACGGGAGAACTTAAAGAGGCTGGCCAGAAAACTGCAGCACAGGGAAAAGAGTAGACCTAGCTCTTCAGTACAGGGCCCTGGCCTGGAACAGAAGTTGGGACTGGGTTTCCCTTATGCCCCCAAGGCAGGGGGTGTGCAAGCCCACCACAAGAGTTATTGAGCCCAGGAAGGGGCCTAGAGGCTGAGACGAAGGCAGGCTGAGGAAGATCCCCAGAAGGAGTAAGGATTTTTGTCTATATTGAAGACATTTTGGGGACTTTCAGTTTGGACAACTGTAACTGTTGTGTATTTGTTTACAATAGTAACCCCAGAAGGGGTGGACTTAAGAGGATGACCGGACCAGAGGGCTGAGTTACTGGAAAAGGAGTGCTGGAACGACTGTTGGCAGGTGCTAGCCCAACAAGAGCGTTGCTATGCCACACCTAACTTTAAGGGGGTGCATAGTGGTGAGTAAACTTGTTTGCAGACCCCATCCCTTCTTTGAGGATTAAATAGCTGGGAAAGAGGTTTTTGTCTCCTTGCTGTACCACACATTAGGAGACCAGACCCTATTTCTCAGATTTTTAGGAGAGGCCTTTTCTTAATCTGCTTCCAATTCCAGTTTACCTGGCCTTCTATTGATCAATTGCCCGCACTGGGCACCTGCCAAGTTATGACAAAATGAATTTTACAACCTAACCTATCCACCAGGTCCTACTTTAATCCCAAGGGTAGAGAGGGAGGGAGCGTTTCTTCCCAGGGTAGAAGATGTCCCTAGTCGGGGGGGAGGGCTAATAAGCACCTCCCCTTTGGTGTGCAGGAGCCAATGCGTTATGCTGCATCTCTTCTGACCAACCAATCAGCCACAAACCCCCCTCCTCATGCCCCAGAGGAGAGGAAGGGTGTATGTGCAATTCTTTAAGGGGTTAAAGGGGTTTTCTTTTCCCTGCTGTCCTTGACAAAGCCTCCCCACCTCTAAGGCTCCATGTGAGAAGGGGAAAGGCATTGAGTTCAGTGACAGCAGAACTGGACCCAATATAGCCAGGAGACAAATGAGTAAAGAATACAAATTAAAATGTTTTCCTTATGCATCAGCCTCAGAGGATTATATCTACACAGCCAAAACACAAAAACACCACGGAGCTGCAGCAATGAGTCTCACAGGCCAGGTCTACAGACTCTAGCTCAGGGGGCTTGGGCTATGGTGCTAAAAATAGCCATGTAGAAGTTTGGCCTCAGGCTCTGAAACTCATCCGCCTCTCAGGCTTCAGAACCTGAGCCTGAACATCTACACAGCTATTTTTAGCACCATAGTTCAAGACCAAGTCTTGGCCCCAGGCTCCGAGACTCGCTGTCACAGGTGTTTTTCCCCCCTCCTCCTCCTGCCATGTAGAGGCACTCAGTTTGACCTACATCATACTCACCTAAAATCAGAGGTAACTACTCTTCCCCATTCCCCCTGCTTATTTCTAATATTAATGGCAGCTATTTATGCATCTAAAGCCCTCACTTTTCTGGGAAGCTGGAATCATATCTTCCCAGACCATTGTCCCATGCATGTCTGTAATGTGTTTCCTGGCAAGACGTAGGGCCAGCTAAGCAACATATGTTCACTCTATTCTGCTAGTATTTGTTAAACCAGATGGTATTCAAAGAATGCAACTCAGTGGAGTTCTCTGTTCATCCATCTGTCCAGAAATCCTTTTATGGCTTGTATACTCTACACTTTTATCTCTAAACACTATAATTCAATTAAATACCAAGTAACTCTGTTAAAGTAGCATTGAGGGTCAGGGATAAACTCACAAAAGCAAGAAAACAGAAGAAAAAGCAAATTAGGGTTACCATGACATCCTTAATTCATTCCATTGTGAATAGGTATTTGCAGTACACAGCTGGTATGTAACATTGTTTTGAGATAAGCTGAATAAGGTTGCAATAGTGTAACTATGGTGTGTTTAGCCACGCACAAAAATGTGCGCGAGGACATCATAACAACCTTAGAGTGATCAGCTTGTGTCTGACTGCTGGATTCTTGGTTTTATGTCCCAAATTCTTATTATTTTGAGTAAAATTTCAGTAAGTTGTAACAAGGTGAATGTCATCAACAATGCAACATCTTGAAAGTTCTTAATAAACTCACTGGACAGAAGTTCAGCTGCAAGTTTTAATATCTCTCACTTTTAATACTATATCCTTCAAAATAACTACCTAGAAAGTACACACTTATGATGACTACCATCATCAGTGAAGTTAGCTGGTTTTTGTTTGGGGTTTCATGAAAAGAATTTAATATAAATAGCTTCATTACTCAAAGTACGTTGTAGAATAAATACATTAATGCAAGGGGGAAAAAAAGCTCTTTTCATCCACATCATAAAGTGTATAGAAGACCAACTTTCAAATGAGTAGCTGAGATATTGAGTTCCCCATATTTGGAACTTATAGTAGAAACAAACATTTAACTGTAATGGTACTGGTTTAATGTTGTAATAAGTAAGTTATGCATTTTCAGAGTTATATATGGTACTTATAATATATTCCTTAATAGAAAAGTTATTGTACTCTAATTTCAGCATATATCACTCAGTTGTAATTGAATGTTTATACTTCTTTCCTTAGAGCTGAATTAAAAACAGAACATTTGGAGTAATTCCTATTCATAATGGTTATTTACAAATATCCCTATTACATAAATTTTGTGTGCATGATAAACTGCATGCAGATAACAAAATAAGGTTGCAGATCTCTATTGAACATCTTATTAACTGCTTCCACTTTCCAGATAGATGCTCCAATGCCTATTTTTTTTTCATTTAAAGTCCTATTTTGTATTTTGTCTTTGCATATCTTAGGTTGTCAAATAATTTGACTGAAAATGTTGTCTTGTTCACCCTTCTCTTTCAAAATTATTTGCACATGCACTTTAGTACAAATTAATCAGAAAATCTCACTGTCAAAAAATAAAATAAATTAAAACCCCCATTCAGTGTCTCAGACTAATTTTGGGGGAAGAGGACTTTCTTCTGAAGTTGGGTCCTTATTTTGAAGGACTCTGCTTCAAGACTCCAGCACCACAAACTATTAACCCTTAATTTTCAAATATTACATGGACTTTTAGCCATACAGCAGTCATGAAAGTCAATAAGAGTTGTATAACTAAAATCCCATGTACAATTTGAAATGGTTTCCATTGCTCTTTTCCCAAACAGCACAGCATTTTGGGTAAGAGGAGTTGGAGTTTGTTGTCCTTTTGGTACGTGAAGTTATTGCGTGTACTATGTGCTCTCTCCTAAGAGCATGCATGGACATGTATGGTCCTGCTTTGAGCAGGGGGTTGGACTAGATGACCTCCTGAGGTCCCTTCCAACCCTGATATTCTATGATTCTATGATATGAAACAGAGGATGGGGAGTCAGCTGTTTCTGAGCTTGAGTACTGGCAGCATCAGAAGAATAAATCTGGATTGATTGTTTGGGCAGTTCTTCCAAATATTTCCTTGTGAATCCAAGTGATTGCTTCACACGATCTACTTTCTACAGCAGGGGTGAAAGACTGGCCTCACTGAAGTCTATGATAAAACATAGAAGAGTTAGAGTAAAATTATCAAAAGTACCTATATGATTTAGCAGACTAAGGGTACGTCTATACTTACCTCCGGGTCCGGCGGTAAGCAATCGATCTTCTGGGATTGATCCCGGAAGTGCTCGCCGTCGACGTCGGTACTCCTGCTCCGCGAGAGGAGTACGCGGAGTCGACGGGGGAGCCTGCCTGCCACGTGTGGACCCGCGATAAGTTCGAACTAAGATAGTTCGACTTCAGCTACGTCAATAACGTAGCTGAAGTTGCGTATCTTAGTTCAAAGTGGGGGATTAGTGTGGACCAGCCTTCAGAAGCAGATTTTCAAAGGTATTTAGGCACCTGCAGATGCAGATAGGTGCCTAGTAAGATTTTTTCAAAGGCACCTAAAAAGATAGGCACCTAACTCCCATTGGTTTCCATGGGAGTTAGGTGCCTAACTTTCATATGTGTCTACTGGGATTTTCAGAAGCATCTATTCACATCTTAGGGTGCCTAAATACTTTTAAAAATCTGGCCCAGAGTGCCTAAGACCCATTTTCAAAAGAGACTTAGTCTCTTGCAAACTTTACCCCAATCTCTTAACTGCAACATGCAATTCCTGCTTCACAGCTGTGAAATTGTCCTAATTTGAGACTTTGTTCAATTCTCTGAATGTATTTTTTCTTCATTGCTAGTTTAATGCAACATTTTGCTTACAGCTAAACCATTCATGAAAAAGAATATTTTCATTTTTGTTAGCTTGTTGGTAGGCTACAGCTACACATTCCACTCATATCAAGGAGAGGACATGATTTTTTTTAAAAGGACCGATACTAATTAGGCTTACATAATATGAAAAGGAGAAAGAACTTGCCACCAAGTTAAAGAAGTATGGGCTGGATGAATGGACTGTAAGGTGGATAGAAAGCTGGCTAGATCGTCGGGCTCAACGGGTAGTGATCAATGGCTCCATGTCTAGTTGGCAGCCGGTTTCAAGTGGAGTGCCCCAAGGGTCGGTCCTGGGGCCGGTTTTGTTTAATATCTTTATTAATGATCTGGAGGATGGTGTGGACTGCACTCTCAGCAAGTTTGCAGATGACACTAAACTAGGAGGCGTGGTAGATACACTAGAGGGTAGGGATCGGATACAGAGGGACCTAGACAAATTAGAGGATTGGGCAGAAAAAAACCTGATGAGGTTCAACAAGGACAAGTGCAGAGTCCTGCACTTAGGACGGAAGAATCCCATGCACTGCTACAGACTAGGGACCGAATGGCTAGGTAGCAGTTCTGCTGAAAAGGACCTAGGGGTCACAGTGGACGAGAAGCTGGATATGAGTCAACAGTGTGCTCTTGTTGCCAAGAAGGCTAACGGCATTTTGGGCTGTATAAGTAGGGGCATTGCCAGCAGATCGAGGAACGTGATCGTTCCCCTTTATTCGACATTGGTGAGGCCTCATCTGGAATACTGTGTCCAGTTTTGGGCCCCACACTACAAGAAGGATGTGGAAAAATTGGAAAGAGTCCAGCGGAGGGCAACAAAAATGATTAGGGGTCTGGAGCACATGACTTATGAGGAGAGGCTGAGAGAACTGGGATTGTTTAGTCTCCAGAAGAGAAGAATGAGGGGGGATTTGATAGCAGCCTTCAACTACCTGAAGGGGGGTTCCAAAGAGGATGGAGCTCGGCTGTTCTCAGTGGTGGCAGATGACAGAACAAGGAGCAATGGTCTCAAGTTGCAGTGGGGGAGGTCCAGGTTGGATATCAGGAAAAACTATTTCACTAGGAGGGTGGTGAAACACTGGAATGCGTTACCTAGGGAGGTGGTGGAGTCTCCTTCCTTGGAGGTTTTTAAGGCCCGGCTTGACAAAGCCCTGGCTGGGATGATTTAGCTGGGAATTGGTCCTGCTTTGAGCAGGGGGTTGGACTAGATGACCTCTTGAGGTCCCTTCCAACTCTGATATTCTATGATTCTATGATTCTATGAAAGAAGTATTTCTAAGCTTTTCAGACAGCATTTTTGTAGAGAACCATGTACATCTTAGTTATACATGCACAGTAAGTATACCACTGAAAATTTTTAGTGCCACTTTTAGTAGAAATAATGATATATGATGACACATCTGTCCTCATAGTTGAAGGAGAGAGAGAGAAACCTTGCTGGGGGAAAAAAATGTCCATATGCAACACCTTTGATGCTATATTATGACTCAAATACTTTGGCCTTAACTGAATGAAGTATAATGTCTATCGATATCATACAATATATGGTAGCTTAGTAAAATCATATTTTTGTCAAGCAAGTGTTGATAGCCAATAGAAATTAATTAGCAGTGTTGTTGTAGCTGTGTTGGTCCCAGGATATGAGAGAGACAAGTAGTTGAGATAATATCTATTAGTGGACCAACTTCAGGGGGTGGGTAGTATGAGCTTTTGAGCTACCCAGTGTTTGACAGCTCATACCTTTCACCAGCAGAAGTTGGTCCAATAAAAAAAATTACCTCACCTACTTGTCTCTGTCAACAGAAAATGTGTTATGCAGCAAGATCTAATAAAGGCTAGTCAGTTGTCATTAGAAGCCATCTTATGGTGCCTACAAATGTGCAAGGGACTCCACAAGAAACAAGTACCTGTGCAAAGAGTTTACTATCAAAGGCCTCAATTCCACCAACGCTTAGGCATATGAGTAACTTTGCACACATGAATAGCCCCATTGTAATACATGCAGAGACGTGTTTGCAGGATGGGCCTGAATGATGAACATGGATGGGAGAGGGAAGTGAGGATGTAATACACATCAGACATAAATTAAAGGACAGGTTTAGACATGTGTGCGCTATGTGGCTCAGATATCTGTGTCTTTAATTTCAACAGCCATTTTTGGAAGGATGGGCTGCAGAAATGAGATTTAGGAATGTCACTGGATAAATAGATTTTGGAAAACTATTCAAAGCATAAATAGGTGAATCTCAAAAAAAATGGTTTTGAGCTGTAATTCAGTGAAGTACTCAAGTTCAAGGATTATTTAAAGCTTTCCCAAAATACACAAACCTCTTGGGGCTAAAAAAAAATTGGCTAGGAAATGTCATACAAATAGCCCCTTACATACAGTTTGAAGCCTAAGGCTTACCTAATTGCAGAAGTGCACGCAAAAAATTAAAACTATTTCTGTGCTTGCCATTCTCCATACTCGGTTACCATAGGATTGGAGCTCTTCTCTTAGTGAAGCTAAGAAACTATGGAATTTAAAGAGCTTTTGATGGAAGAAAAAAAAATATGTTTCCTAGGAGGATTTTCCTAAGCTTCCACAGTTCTCTAATTGTAACTAGCCCTTGCTACTTTTAAGCGTTACAATTTATTACCTTTTTTCTTGAATTGAATAATAGGATAATCTGTACAAGCTGAAAGGCATGATCTTAACAAAAAGGCCAATATAAGCAGAGCAACTGAAACAGTGATACAAGACTCAGTGATTCAGTTCCAGAATGAGAAAATTACTCGTTTCAAACCGTGGTTTTCTTGCAGTATTTTTAACACAGGGATTTTCAATTTTAAGATATTTTATATGCCTTATCTACAATGCAGTGGGAGTTTCATTATTCAGATCAGCCTCAGTGTTATGACAGGTTGATAATCAGTTAAAGTACTATGAAAGAGAGGATATCCAGGCTATTCCTGCTTCTTAATAGCATATGATGAAACCATATCCTGAATGACTAAATACCTGGGTTCCACAATTTAATACGGTATCTGCACAGAATGCAGTCCACAGCCTTATTCTGTGGCTTATGAACTATAGACAGTCATTTAAACAATTGCACTCGACATGCTTTAGCATTCATTACATTTTAATTTGTCACATTTTTATTTACACCTTGCTAGTTCTTTCTTACCATTTTTAGTAGTAAATTTTTTTTTGGTAATAGTAAACCTAGGTACATAGACTTTTTAATAATAAAAAATTACTCTCTAATACAGGAAACACCTATGTATGTGCTTAACTTTAAGCACATGGGTAGCCCCTCAAAGTCAATGGAACTATTCATGTGCAAAAAGTGAGGTACTTGCTTAAGTATTTGCAGGATCAGGTCTTAATTTTAATAGTTTGGGTTTTTGCCTGTTGCAGCTTTGTAAAATTCAAGTAAGTAATGGCATTTACAAATTAATTTGTTATAAAGTTGCAATAGCACAAATAAGTCTTATAAAGTCTCCCCTTAATATAAAATTAATGATTTTTTAAAAATGTGATTTAGATAATGATTTCAAACAGTGATTGAAATTGCCTTCATTTAAATCACTCCATTCTGTGTTAGGATTTGGCCCATTATGATCATGAAGATCAGTGATAATTTAATTATGTTCTAGAATTTTGAAAGTTAATTGGTACCTATAATATATATAAATTGTGTATACATTATATACTTGTGATCAGAGTTATCTACAAATATTTAGTTGTTAAAATCATGGGACTCATTGATTAAAAAAATCAGCCTCAGATTGATAACGTCACAAAGACTTCCTAATTATGTTAATGAGAATCAGGTGTAGTAGCTAGATTGCTCTGTTCAAACTGTAATTAAGCCATATTGACAATGCTGAGCTCCACCGAAGGTCAATTTGTCCAAAACATCAGCAAAACTTTTTAATTGAATTTTAAGTGTTTTGAAAAAAATTGAAAGCATTTTTATTTCTATAAATAGTTTTTCACTAAGTTCAGCTATGAACTGAAAATTGTTTTATAGGATAAATAGGGGGAAAGAGCATGCAACAGAAAATGCAATATTGGCCTCTTGCAACAAAGTTGAACTGAAGCTGTATACTTCGTTTTCAGATGATTCTTTGCTTGTATGAAAAAGGGAAGGGAGGAGAAGGAGGACTGTGTGATGAAGAGGAGTTAGTAATACAATGATGACATGCTTGTGTAACCCACACACCTTCTGGATATGGTGTTCTGTCCCATCTAATGGCACCAAGACAATTTAAAGAGCGAGAGATTGAGTCTGCTTAACAGCCAGTTGGCTTTTAGCTCATGGGGTAGAGGCTCATACACTAAGCTCCAAAGCTCCCCGGTTCTATCCTGCCTGACGACGACTGGCGTTACACATGCACTAGTATATCTCATGAGTTTGTGTGGTGGGCTGCTTTATTTCATTGTTTCCAAGAATGTTGTAACATTCAGTCCTACTGTTATCATTAATACATCTCCATGATGTGAAGTGAGAGAGTTATCTCTTGAAACACATTTATTATTGCTCTTTGAGGAGGTTATACTATGGGACTGTTCCTTGTAAGTTTCCAATCACAAGAGGTGTGCTGTGGGAAAGGGGTCACCATACAAAAGTTTGAGAACCACTGAGTAGAATTTCTCCCGGAAGTCAGATTAAAGCAACCTTTTAGACAGATACCCAGTCTCAGGATTGTGATATAAAACCTAGGAGCTGCAGCAATAGACCAAGACCCCATTGTGTTAGGTGCTGTACAAACAGAACAAAAAGCTTACAGTCTAAGATTACAGCTATTGTAAAACTGACCTAGCTAAATCAGTCTTTCCACATTTCAGGCTTGAAATCTTCTGAACATTGTTCCCAATAATACAAACCTAGAAAAGCAATCTTTTTAGAAATATTTTCAGCTTCAACACAAAAATGGAAAGGGCAACATATAGCAACCCTTGCCAAAATCTAATCATGATTACAAAGAATCAAAAAAGCAGACAGATTTAAAATGATGGATTGCCATTTTCTGTTCAGCTCTGAATAGCACTGGAATCGAGAAGTCACAGCACATACAAGGAAAAGGGAAAGAAGAATTATAAAATTATTATAAAATTTCATTTTGAGGTGGATATTTGCCAAAATGCGCAGACTACCATTTTCTTACCCTCATGGAGAAAATTCCAGTGCTAAGTAATTACACTTTTATTATTACAAACAAAATGAACTCAATCAGTTCCAACATCTGCTAGATCTGTCAAGCAGAGCACCATACATACTCTATTCCCACATACATAAAAGCTAATAAAAATGACAATTTTGGATTAAAAAATCATCCAAAACCTACAAAATAACAAAATATGTTTATTCAAAATCATAATAGCAGTTAAGAAATGTAGTCCCAAACTATGATTTATAGCTGATTGACCCTATAGTTAAAATACATCTTAAAATAGGATAAACTGATAAGGACAGATCACAGCTTGCATTAGGCAGTTACAAGCTGATTTGAGAAGCCCTGGGCTTCAGTCAATGAGTGATATGCTGTGTGCAAGAAACAAGGACAAAAACCAGCTGAACCTAAAACTACCCTGTATTATGTCTAGTACGATGTCAGTCTTAGTTAATGACAGCTGCACCTGAATTCCTCCTCTATGATCCAGCAATGGACCCACTGTAGGCTCCCAAATCTTCAGCTGTCACACCACCTGGTGTGACAGAGTGCTAGGTAGGAAACCCCGAGTCAGCTCTCTGTTCACAGCAGCTCCAATCAGGCATAGCGGATTGGGGCTGACAAGGCAGACCTGTGCCTAATTTATGGGTGGGACAGGACAAAAAGGCTAATGAAGCCATTAGCCAGAGCCCACAAATAGGCACAGGAAGGAAGTGAAAAGGGGGGAAATCAGGCAGTGCTAGGAAGAGAGAGATTGCTCTCTCCCTGCTTGTAAAGGTGCTAGGTTTGCTGTGAAGGTGGTGGGACTCAATTATAGATAAACTGCACAGGGTGTTGAACCAACACAAGAGTCTTTGTATGGTTTGTTGACAGAGACAAAAACAGAACCAAAGAGGCCCTGTTACGCTTGGGTAGAGACCTGGGTAGATCTCTCTTCTTCCTCACTGGAGCATTTCCAGACTGCACAGCCCCGGCTTACACTGTGATATCCCTCAGCAAGACAGACTGCCTAAATGGCCAGCATCTGCATTTTGCTTTCTCTTCCGAGACTAATAACAGTATAATTGCCAACAGTTTTAAGTTACTACACGGTACTTTCTAAGCAAGCACATAAATTCTTAAGGTAAAAGCATTATAGAGAAAACATTAAAAACAATAAAGGAACCTACAAACATGCTAATAAGCTTATCAGAGATCACCCTCTAACTCCAACAAGGACTCTGGTTGGTGATTAGTCCTTCAAATCCCACACAAGGGTTTTGCCTGTGGTCACAAGTTCATAATAGTTTCTACTCAAAACTACCAGACTGGACCAAGTCAATGCCACCCCTCCCCCTGCCACTTGGACAGGTGGTTGTAGCTCTCTGGAGGCATTACAACCCGAGTAAATTTGCCTAACAACTGCCCATCGTTCTTAGTTCCTAGAGGGCTGTGATCAGTTTTCCCCAGGGAAATACATATATTATAATCCCTCAATAGCACATAAACATTTGTATTTTAAATTAAACAAATTCCTAAAATACTTAAACTGAATTTAGTAAGGCTTAACTTAATTCAATAGGTTTGTTGAGGATAGTGCCATACCTGTCACAATGTCAATATCACTTTTATACATACTGCATACTTCGCTGATTATACCTAGTCTGCACCAAACACTCAGGTAACCAACATGTATTTAAAAAAAAAAAAACCCACCCAGAGCCTAGTTTGTGGACCTTTGAGCCTCTCAGCATTAAATAATATTGCAACAAATATTTATATATGTGCATATAAAATGCTGAACCAGGTACTTGTGTTCTTACCTAATATGTTTATTTCTGTGATTCCATTTTATATGTTTATTCACAAGTGCATGTTCCCCCTGGAATGCACAAATAAACCATTAAAAACAAGAAGCCCGGCACAGATCATATAGAACTACAGCATCAATCATATAGAACTACATAAGGAACATTAATTGTTAGACAGAAACAAACACTTCCTACAGTACCAGTTTAGCTATTTAATTGTTTTTTTGATCATGTTCATAAGTAAAAATGCTTCATGAGCGTGCCCTGTGAAAGGTGGTGGGACAAAATCCACTCTCTATCCAGGGACAAGTCTTGAGACTACCCCTCCACATTTGCTATTCTAGTTTGAGAGTTGGAATAGTAACAGTTTCTACTCCATGTTGCTCATACAGGCTCTACGTTGCTCACAGATATGGACTCAGTGGCTGCTCTCCAGTGCTCCCCTGAACATCAGCATATCTGGAGCTAACAGAGTTCTCCTTACCAGCAAACAGAAGATAGGAAGTAGTTCTATATAGCCCTTTCAATCTTGTTTTCCACCCTATTTCCTCAGGCAGGGCTATGAGATGATACTCATAAAATACAGAGTATTGCCTCAGTAGAAGAGTACTGAAAAACATTTCCACAAATTTTAACTTAAGAATCCTGTTCAACAACAACATATTCCTGTGCATTCATGATAAGGTTTAAATAAGCCAAAGTATTCATTCCATAGAGATCTAAAATGTTCACATTTTGGATGATTCAGGAAATAACAAATGCTTTTGTTATTAAATCAAATTGACAAAAAAGGGGGATTGATTAAATTACAGAAGCTGTATGGAGAATTAAGGCTATTCAAAGTAATTTGGACACAGACATCTTGAAATTACAATTGTCAGTTTAAAAGAAATTTTTGTTGCTAGGAGACTATAATCACAAGATAGCGTCTGTAATAAAGGTAAACGTATATGGGTGGTTCAAGAAATAGTAAATGATTGAATGTTAATACACCCAACAGATAATAAATATATTCAAGTAATCAAAGACTAGATGAAAAATGTATTTTATATGTTAGAAAAAGCCAATGCAAAGTGAAAGTCTTTAAGGTAAATCTAACCAAAATGTATTCTAAGAATCTGAATGGGCACAGATACTTCTTGATTAGAAGTGCACACAAGTTCATAAAAATAAATGAAGATAGATTAAACTGGTATTGTTATAGAGATTAGAGATTTATACAGCTGTTTCATCCTGTGGTGCTGCACCAAGCTTTGTCTTCTTAAGGACAGATGACCTAAGTGTAGGGCAGGTCAGATAACAATATTTCTGTTTTATGAAATATTTTGATGTTTGTTTTAATTCTACATTGGAACAGAAACGAGACCCCTCAATTTTTGTGTGTGAGAGAAAAAAAAACATGAGAGAAGACCCAACCCCAGAATATCCAATAGTCTAGTGGTTAGGGCACTCCGTTGGGGTATGAGAGGGACAGATTCAGTCAGAGAAGGGTCTCGAACCTGTATCTATCATATCGTAGAAGAATGAGCTAGCTAGTACCAGTAGAGCTAGTTAGGAATTTTTCAATAGTTTTTCATGAAAAATGACATTTCATTGAAAATAAAACAGATCATGAAACAGACATTTCCTGACTCCCTCAAAAAAAAAAAAAAAAAAAAAGAACTAAGGAAACAAAATTTAAATTGTCAAAACATTTCCTTTTGACATTCTCTAAACTAAAAATCTGGGGTTTTGGTTCAAAACAACTTTTTTTTTTTAATTTAAGCTACTTAGAATGGGAAGAGAATCTAAAATGACCCTAACATGGGGTGGGGAAGGGTTTTCAGTTTGTGATTATTTTTGAGATTATGACTTTTCATTCTGATTCAAAATGGGAAAAATTTTGGACTCAGATATTTTCCCTCACAGTTCTATTAACACCCATTCTATAGAGTTACTCTCTCTCTCGCTCTGAGGATTGTGGGAGTTAGGCTGGGAGTGGATGTGCTTTGCTGATCTCTTTGTGTTTCTGTAGGGGTAATGGGATTTTGGGCTTCGTGAGGGTTTTTTTAAGTTTTGTGATTGCTGTGAGTTTATCTTCAGGATTTCTTTCGTTTTAGCAGGCTTTTTGTCTGCATAGGCAGTCCACAGGACAGAGACCTCAGTTTGTTGTGGATTCTGAAGGTTTAACCCATGGCCATGGGTTGTGGATTTTGTCTCCAGTCTCTGTGTCTGCGGAGGAGTGTGTTCTAGCTATGGGGAAGGCGACTGGGTTTAAAAATGTGAGGTATGCCTCCCACATGAGCAAGGCTGTTGTGTTTGTTGCCATGCTTAGCCTTGTTGAGCAGGTGGTTGTGGAGGGGATTATTGTGTGGGATGTTTTTGTCCCTGTAGTCCTCCTCTCAACACCTGCTATTCAAGTCACTAGTACTAATGTTCCTCCCTTTTTAGGAAATGAGCAGCTGGCTAGCGCCTTGGTGAACTATGATAAGATGACTAGCCCTATTAGGGTGATTCCTTTGAGCTGTAAAGCCCCAGAGATTTGGCATATCTTTGTCCTTTCATAGACAAATTTGTAGATTATTAAAAAAATGCTTCCAAAGTTTTAAATCCTGAAGTATAGGATTGGGGAGTGTGACTATATTGTATTTGTTGCTACTGAGGGCATGGTCTGTGTTCGTTGTGGGATTCTGAGATATTTGGTTAATTAGTCCCCTAAGAGGAGGCAAACTGCCTCTGAGAATAGTGACCCTGTACCTCGGAATGTGGGAGTTTCTGAGATTAAAGCACAAGGTGGGCTGGCTGTGGCAGAGACTGGGTCCTAAGAGTCTCCAGATATCTGTGGGGATATTTCTGAGAGGTTAGTGCCCCCCTTGCAACCTGGGGGAGATGACATTACTGGTTCTGTGGGTCCTGACTCAGTGGCCTCTCAGCCTGAGCCCAACTGCGAAATGGAAGCTGAACCAGTTGCTATGGAACTCAAAGCCGCAAAGCAAAAAATGGCATATAAGGAAGAGGGAGCTATAGTTTCTCCAGTTCCCCTTCACAGGGGGCTGTGAAATGGGCTAGTTTGGTCAGTGCAGTTAGGAAGAACACTGTTCTCCAGTCTCTCTGAGGTTTCCCCCCTTTGAGGTCAGTAGCAACTCAGTCGGAGGGTATGAGGGATGACAAACTCACAGATTCTTTGGGTCCTGAACTGGCTCAAGGGGATATATTCTGGATACTATTTGGTAGGTTTCTGGATGAGACAAAAGAGAAATGTGGAGCAGAAGTGGCAGATTGGTTTCTTAACTTTAATTTGTTTTTGTTGTCTGCTCAGTATACTATGAGACATATGTTTTTGTCTGAGTCTGACAAACAGAAGCGTTACAAATTGAAAAATACTCTGATGACTAAAGTGTGTGTCTCTTTGACCAATGGAAATGTTGGGGATTCATGGATCTAGGAGAATTTGGTGGTTTTATTTGAGGGGTTGCTCAGAAGCTGGGAATGGATGACAGGGGATGGATCATTTGATGATTACCTGTTCTGTACATTCCCTTTGGGGCACCTGGCATTGGCCACTGTCGGCAGACAGGATACTGGGCTAGATGGACCTTTGGTCTGACCCAGTATGGCCGTTCTTATGGGGGTCGGGGGGGGGGGGGAAGAGGAGTTCTATGTCTGTCTTTTTCTTATTTTTTCTGATGAGTATTAGTCTGGTGTATAATTTTATATGTGGCTCTCTGAATGTGAATGGGTGCAGGGACATTAAAAAACATATGGCTCTTTTTGAGTATCTGTCCCAGAAAAAGGTGGACATTTCATTTTTGAAAAGGATGCACACAGATGCAGGCAACCAAACTGATTGGCTGCTGATTGGGAAAGGGAGGTTCTTCTGAGTCATGGCTACACAGGGTGGCCATTCTCTTTGCGTACAGGGTGAAGCCTGATTCAGTGGTTATACAGGAAGTTGTTCCAGGATGTTTACTGATAGTTCAAGCTACTTTTTGATCAATATAATTATTTTTTTTAATTAATCTCTATGCTCCTACTGCAGGGAAAGTCAGGCTGAGTTTTTTCTGACCTGGGGTGCTCTTTTGACAAATTGTTTGACAAGTAATATTTTAATTTGGGGGGGGGGGGAGGGTGATTTTACTTGTACTTTTAATGCGAGATTGGATAGGAATAATTAGAACTGCATCCACTGTCTGCTCAGCAACTTGCAGCTTTTTTTCAGGCTTCTAACCTGACTGATGTGCGGCAGTCTATCTGGTTGAGTGTTAGTGTCAGCTCTTTGTGGACCATTTGGACAGTTTTAATGTTTTTAGGCACCATTTTTGTTTACTTTCCAGTAGTACTGTCCCTACTGGGATTTCAGATCAGGTCTTACTTGTGTTGTCTCTTCCTTCTAGTCAAGCCCATAATCTATATTGGCATTTTAACATTCACCCTTTTCCAGACTCTCTATTTTTGGGGCGCCTGAGTTGCCTCAAAGGACTTTTTTACCTCTTGGAGACAATGGTGAGTGGTGTGTAAGGTTAATATGACATGTTTTTGGCAGCAATACACACAGCAGACAATCCTGTAGCCTTCGTTGGAGTATGGAGAAGTTAGAGTTGGAGTTTGTGGAACTTGAAAAAGGCTTTCATGGTGTAATGAAGTTGGGTTGCATAAGAGCTTGAAATATTTAAAAAAAAACCCAGCTCTTGAAGGACCTGTTGGATAGCAAAGTTCAGGGTGCACTGGTTAGGGCCCAATTTTAGCTCCTTTCTTAAATGGATGCAACTACTCCGTTTTTCTTTGGCCTGGAAAAGAAAAATGAAGAGCAGAAGATGTGTCCATTTCAAGATGTTGTCAGACTGAGTACTTTCAGATCCTGTGTAGATTAGCAACTTTGCTGTGGATTTTTTCGTTTTTCTTTTTTTCTGCAACAGAGCCTATGCATCCATCATTCCTGTATATCCATCTGAGACTCGGTGGCTACTTTTTGGATCTTTCTAGGAACTCAACTTTGAATGCTAACAGAGTTGAACAGGACCTGAAATTCTCAGAATACACTTCTGTTCTAAATGACTTTGCTCCAAGAAAGGCATTAATGGTTTGCTTATTGAGTTTTGTGAGGCCCTTTGGATCCTTCTTGAGCCTGACTTGCTCCAAGTCTTTTAGGAGAGCGTTAGAGAGAAGATACTGCCATTCAGTTATTTTCAAGTGGTTCCTATCCTGTTCCCCAAGAAAGGGGACCTTGGGGAGGTGAAGAGTTAGAGACCTGTGTCCCTGCTTTGCTCCAACTATAAACTTTTTTCAAAGGCCTTGGCAAACAGACTGAAAACTGAGATGGATTTGGTCATGCACCCTGATTAGACCTATTGCATCCCCAACAGGTCCATTTTTTTATACTTTTCCTATTGTTGGATGTAATTTCAAAAAAATGCTTGCTTTGCATGTTGGGTTGGTTTCCCTTGATCAAGAGAAGGCTTTTGATTGTTTAGATCATGGATATTTGTTTCTCACCCTTTGTGCTTTTGATTCTGGGCCCAGGTTTGTCTCCTGCAGTTAGAGTGTATATATATACATACATATACAGAGAGAGAGAGAGAGTCTACTTAAGGTGAATGGTATTTTGAGGTCCCCCTTTCCAGTCTGTAGGGGAATCTGATGTCTGGGTTATTGTATGTTCTGTGAGCCTCAGTTATGTTGCAAAAGAGCCTTTCTGACCTTTCTCTTCCTGTTCAGGCTTGTACTCCAGTGAAAGTCACTGCACACGCTGACGACGTAACTGTGTTTATTACTCATGATTGTGATGTCCAGCTTTTGACTGAAAGTCAGCGCTCTTTTGAGCAGGCTTCTTCAGCTTACATAAATTGGAGGAAGAGGGACACACTCCTGCTGGGGGCATGGGTGATCTCCCACTCCTGCCAATGAGGCTACTGTGGAGCAGAACTGGCTTTAAAGCACTTCGGAATTATGCTGGGACTGGATGATATTTTGGGTCAGAATTGGGAGGGAGTTATGGAAAGGTTAGAGGAGAGGTCGCAAAGGTGGAAGTGGTATTTTCCTCAATTCTTCTTCTGAGGGTGGGTGTTAGTCATTAATAATTTAATTGCCTCTATGTTGTGGCATAAATGTTTAACTGTTTTGCATCTTCCTCCACTCTATTTAGAAAAAGTTCAGAAGATTCTTTTGGACTTTTTCTGGGATGGTTATCATTGGCTGAAGTAGAATATTGATGTATCTGCCCATTGTGGAAGGGGGTCAAGGTCTCATTGATCTTTTGAGCAGAGTTGCTACTTTTTGGTTACAGTCTCTGCAGAAGCTGGTGTTTGTGGATGAACCTGTTCCTTGGATGCAACTGGTCTTTGCTTTTCTTCAGCAGGTGGGGGGGTGGGTTTTGATAGGGAACTTTTTTGGTGGACCCTGGGTGCCTCAATTTTGAGGTGTTACCTTGTTTTTAATCAAAGCCTTTTTAATTCTTGGAGATTTTTTAAACAGAGGCCACAGGATAGGCAGCGGGAGTTCTCAAGGCTACATACTGAATCCTTGTTTATAACCCAGCCATGAGGATTCCAGTCTTATTTCTAGGAGTCTTGTCTCTTCCCTTATTGCAGCAGGTGAAACAAAACTGGTTCATTTAATTGATTTTGCTAATTTTCCCTGGGTCTTAGTGGATATCTTAGCTGTCAAGCTTGGTTTTCATTTCATTCCCTGGATTTCTCGATTTTAATCAGGAAGTGGAATCAGCCTTTCCTGGGAGCAGTATTGCCAGGCTAGACGGTTGCCTCCTTGTGGGAGCCATTCCTGATTATACTAATGTTTTTATTTTCTTGTCTATTGTTCCTGCTGTGGATTGGGATGTTGACAAGCCGGGCAGCTTGCATGCCTTCAATTCAATGGGTCTTCTGAATTAACTTTTAATAGCTAAGGCCATAAGTCACTGTATATGCTTGTGGAAAAGATTAATCATTTTGAACTTTTGTTGATTATCCCAATATGATATGGAAAAGACAGCTTCTGGGCACGGACTCCAGCCAACCAGCGTGTCAAGCTGCATGCAAGCCTCCAATTACGAAGAGGATGGGTGATCTCCAATGGAGAATTCTTCATGGTGGTATCGTCACAAATGTTTTTGTGCATTGTTTGACTCCAGAGAGGTCCATGTTGTGTCACTGTCTTATGACACTGTTTTTCTTACTTGTTCCAGGTTACACCCATTATTTGTTTTACTACATGGTATTTCTCAGGTATTGTCCCTTGATTTTTCTCCAACTGTATTTATTTTTGCTATTAAGTATACGTTTACAAATAGATCTATGGTATGCCTTGCAAATTTTATTTTGGGTCAAGCAAAGATGGACATTTAAAAAAAGTAAATGTAAATTATTTGATACTGGGGTTGCTAAAGTTCTTCAGTTTTTTAGATTTTTAGTGGTTTTACACCTTCATTTGGAGTTCAGATATTATACTCATAAGCTATTTGGATCAATTTATTCAGCAGTGGGCTATTAGAAATGCACTTTGTACTGTTTGGGATGGGCAATTATTTTTGAATTTGTAATATATTTTCTTGTTTTTACTTCTTGTGTTTATATACTGATTTTATTAAAAGTATTTTAAAAGTCAAAGACTCTCTGGCCCAAAGATTACACTGCTCTACAGCCAAAATGCTTCTGAAATAAATGTAGTCAAACTTTATTAATTCTGGGTCACTGAGAATGAAAATAATGCTTAAAAATGGCGGAGGATAAGTGAGTTATAAAGGGAAGGGATCTCAATTTCAACCAGAAATGACTAAAATACATCTTTGACTGGAACTATGAATAAATCTATGACTGGGTTTGGACAGTACTTGCTTTTTAGGCAAAACAATGAATGATGCAATCTGAAGCTGGTATTGCATCATACATGATATGAATTGCATCATGTTATTCCTAGAAGTCATGGATGATGCAATCATAACGAAGCTTACATCACTCTGCTGAACAAATTGCCCTATATCAGCTCTAGAAATCATATAGTGTCGTGCTCTCTTATTTGTTAGTGTTTGATTTTGCAAAGGGACACATTTTTGTTTAGCCAAAGTGAGCAGAGATGCCTTGTACTTGTGTGAACAGTGCAGATAACTTCTGCTATGTTTGTGGTGAAGTGACTTTTGCATCACAAAAGCGCAGTATAAACATTATGGTTAAGAAAGCCTATCACCTTTATTTTGGCTGCAAAATTGGAGATCAGGACAAGAGGTGGGCCCCACACATATGCTGCAACACTTGTGCAACAAATCTTCGCCAGTGGTTGAACAGGAAAAGGAAATCTATGCCTTTTGCAGTGCCAATGATTTGGAGAGAGCCAACAGATCATACCAGCAATTGTTACTTCTGCATGGTGCCTCCAGTTGGGAAATGTGTGTCAAAGAAGAAAAAGTGGACTGTGCATTAACCAAACATTCCATCAGCTATAGGCCCAGTACCCCATGGAGAAGGACTGCCAGTTCTTGATGCACCAGAATCATTCTCACTTGAGTCAGACGAGGAAGAGGATGAAACTTCTGGTTCTGAACCATCAATGTCACAGGACCCACATTTTCTCCCATCCTCCTCCTCTGAACCACACCTCATAACACAAGGTGAACTGAATGACCTTGTCAGGGATTTGGAACTACCCAAGAGTAAGGCAGAGCTGTTGGGCTCCAGACTACTGCAGTGCAATCTCCTGGCAGGTGATGTTAGGGTTTCCATGTTTCGTGACCGTCAAAAGGATCTTGTCCCATTCTTCTTCATGGAAGGTGATCTTGTAGCCTGCAACAACATCAATGGTGTGAGGGCAGCCCTCAACATCGTTCACGATCCAGATGAGTGGAGACTGTTCATTAATTCATCGAAGACGAGTCTTAAAGCTGTTTTACTGCATAAGGGCAATGTTTTGCCATCAATTCCAGTTGGTCATGCAGTCCATATGAGGGAAACCTATGACAACATGAAACAACTTTTGAGGTGCATAAACTATGACCAACGTCAGTGGCAGCTTTGTGGCGATTTGAAGGTTGTTGCTCTCTTGCTTGGTCTACAGACTGGATACACAAAGTACTGCTGTTTTCTCTGCGAATGGGATAGTCGTGCAAGAGATTCCCACTACATCAAGAAAGATTGGCCACTCCGACAGTCATTGGAGCCTGGAAGGAAAAGTGTTCAGCATCCACCACTTGTTGAATCAAGGAAGATTTTGTTACCGCCCTTACACATCAAGCTGGGTCTGATGAAGAACTTTGTCAAGGCCATTGACAAAACACAAGCAGCTTTCAAGTACCTCCATGAAAAATTTCCAAGGTTAAGTGAAGCTAAGATAAAGGAAGGTGTCTTTGTTGGTCCTCAGATTCGTGAACTTCTTCGAGATGATGCATTTGACCATGCACCGCGTGGCAAGGAAAAGACGGCATGGAAAGCCTTCCGGTTTGTGGCAATAAATTTTCTCGGAAACAACAAGGCAGACAACTACAGGTTGTTGGTGGAAAACCTCCTCAAGGCATACAAAAGCCTTGGTTGCAACATGTCACTAAAGATACATTTTGGACTCTCATCTAGATTTTTTTCCCACCGAACTGCGGAGCAGTGAGCGACGAGCACGGCGAGCAACTTCACCAGGACATTGCAACAATGGAGAAACGCTATCAGGGCAAATGGAGCCCATCAATGCTTGCAGACTATTGCTGGACAGTGACAAGAGATGCTCCATTTAATGAATACAAGAGACAAGCCAAGAAGTGCCGAGTAGACACTGAATAGGACTAAACTATGTACATAATAGTTTTTTGCCTTTTGTTTCATAATACATTTTATTTATATAACCCTTTTGCTGATTTTTAAAGTGTTACATAAACAGGACAGGTGAAATATTATCATGTAAAGCAACCATAAACACATGAAAAGACCTAGGTTTACAATTTATGATTAAAACTCTACTATCTACACAATATACATAGACATAAAATGTAAAAACTTAAATATCTTAGAAACAGTAACCAATCAGTTGTTTTAATTGTCATATTTGAATTCAGCACATCAAAATACATAATAAATAGCACATTTTATCTCTGAAGCAGACGACTTCTCAAAAATTGTAGACCAGTGTTATTATTTACACAAAGTAGAACAGCTTCACCAGGAGAGACTGAGATACTGATTAATAACCTGATGGTTAGGACACTTTTCTGCCTGATTCAGAGTAGGGCATTGAACCCGGTTCTCCCATATGCCAAGTGAATGCCCTAACCACTGGGCTATGGGGCTAGCATGCATCTGTGAAATCTTCCCAATGAAAGTTTCATCAACACATACATTTCCTCAATGTTTTGGTATTGAAAAATTAGCATTTTCCAATGAAAAATATTTTATTGTAACATTCACAGCCGGTTCTACTTTAGTGACTTCATATTTACGTATAAAGGATTAAAAACATTTATAAAAACAAAAAAGTATGGTGGTACTCCATTTACAAACCAGAAAACTTCAAAAATGGACTTAGCAAAGAGGGGCGTACCATTATGTTAAAGGAACACGCAGCATGCTAAGCTAGCCAAGGAGCCAACCACCAGGCAGGATAGCCCCCGGGAAGCTTTGCAAAGGCTTATCTTAGAGTGAATCACAAACAGTGAAAATACTTCAGTTCCAGTGTATTCTTACTGGTCGACATGAGCCTTATGAACAGGAAACTGGTCAATGAATCACCATCAAAGCGAAAAAAATAAAGCTACCACCTTCAACAAATAGCTTGTCACCAGCCTGGACCCCTTTGGCTGTTCACCAACAACCCCTCATTCTGTAGCAATAGAGACACATTACAGGTAAAAAAATCTAGCTAACCCTTTCTATTAAGCCCCTGTGGGAAGTCTGTGCTGATATTAGACCATGATTAGAGCTGTAATACCACCTTGAGGTAATATCACTTTGAACTGAAGTTCCTATCTTTCTTGAGCAACCAGCCATTCAGAACCTTGAAATCTGGCTGTAGTGTTTATTCACAAACTAGTTTGACTCGGCAAATACTTTTGTATACATTCTTTAGCCAGGTGATGAATGAGTTATTCTAGGTTAAACTGCTTCTTGTGAAGTAGGTACCCAAGTTATGAAAAAGAATGTAAATAACTAAAGTATATAATGCATGTTTTATAAGTTTCACTTCAGCTGTGTCTCTGCCATTCATCCTTCTGGATGCCTCACAGTTCCCTTTACACCACCCTACTTACTGCATACACAGCCTGCATACTCGCTCTATTTCTCCTACTGTGGTGGAGAAAGAAAGGAAAAGAGTCAGACGTCTGACATGGGAGACATCTAGAAACTGTCCTGTCCTTAGCACCCCAACAGTGTTGGAGGATAAAGTACAGTAACAGCACTTTTATGTTTCCTGCAGTCTGTAATAGCTCCAGAGGTGCAGGGAGACGCTCCCATGAGAAGGGAGTTGGAGACTGAGGAGTAGAGAAAAGAAAAGGTTCAGAAGAGGGAGAGGAACAGCAGAACCTGCCTGGAAACAGCTGTTCCCTAGCTGGGTTTTAAAGAATAAAGGTATGGAACACTTCACCAATTCCAGCAACTTCTTCATGGAAATCTTGTCCTAGTCTATTGCCAGGACAAAAAAAACCACTCAGTGCTCTTTCTATCCCCTAACACAGACCTAAAACCTGGATGACCAGGACACAGGAAGTCTGAAGATTCTGGCAATCAGCAGAGTTGATCTGCAACAGCTTTCTCAAAAAGCTTTTCCCAAAACAGGAGATTCAATGCAGGCCAGGAGTTGGCCATATCATTAGTGTGCTGTATTGGGTTTATCGAGGAGGGGCTGCACAGTGACTTCCTTACCTCTTAAAACAGAGGTACAACCCCAAATTACTAATTTAGAGGGACTCAGACTGTCCCCTTCAGAGTTCTCATTTCCCCAAAATAAATAAATCTCTACTCCCTGTGAAACTCCCACCTCCTCAGAGTAGTACTGTACAACTCCACCACCATCACAGAAGAACATCCCCAAACATGGATCTCTCACCTCTCTGGCATAGCGAGAACTAATCTCCTTGCTTGTAAAACATTGCTCCACAAAATGCAAACATCAAATCTCCTCCATAGAGCTCACACCTTCAAAGAAAAAAGAAAAGAAAGAGAACCACCTCTTTCATCTTCTCGCCACCACTAAACACTTCTTTCTTATTTCAGCAATCTTAATCCTCTTAATCCCAATTGAGCAAATTTTACTCTTAATAATATCCCCTCTCACTTTTCCATCCACTTTGTAGTAATCCACATCATAATCCATAACCAATAGATTAATATTTTAAGCACCACTCAGATCTTCACTATCCTTTTGTCTACATTTTAACAGGCAACAATTTCCTAATGGAGTTAAGAATGTCAAGGATGGACGCTTTTGCCTGCAGACGAATAAAATGAAGTATTTATGTCAAATAGATTCCCCAACTTTACTTGCTTAAAAAAAGAACAGACTGTTCTGTGGCCCAGGAGTGTTTAATGAGCTAGATAATGGGTTATTTTTAAAGGTTACCCCCCCTTCTAGTGGTCTTGTTGTAGATGGGACTGAAACCCTGCTGAGTATGTTATGGCCAAATCCTTATTCAATGTTGACCCTATCCTTACATTGACATCAATGATATGTTGATGATGATTTTAGGATCTGGCCTATAGTGGGCAGCATTAAAGGAACACCAGCCTCTTCGGAATCATACTTGGTCTGAAAGTTTCTTACCTGCTATAATTACAAGTAACACTAACAGAAAGAGGTTAGAGAGAAAAAGAGCTTCTCTATTTTTTCAAGTTGCTTTCTTTGCTAATTTGACAGGACTTTGAATATAGTCTGTTTCACTTTCCCCCTTGCATAGTCAGCCTGTTGTCTCTGTTATATCTGTGTGCCTTAGGGGAGAGTTGCAGACTGCAGTCTCAGAGCACACCCCCTTGTGGCATGGCATGGAACTACAGACATTTCAGTTCCCTTCTGGTTCTCCCAATAACTTTTCTACAGCTCAGAATAGGGCAAGTAACATCCCCCTTTCCTTAGGGTCTAATTTATCAATTTTTTTTAATATAGACTCTTTTGAGCCTTCAGGTCCAAACCTTCCTTTTGAGGGTCTCCAATTCACTTTGCTCCAGGGCTTCAGGTACCCAGTACCCTCACTCCCACCAGTTCCTTCTGACCTGTGGAGTTCTGCCAGTCCCACTGAAGCTCCTGGCCTACCTGGAGAGTCTTTCAAATAGGTGTCCTGCTCTGGCCCTGGACACTCACACTTTTTTTCCTTTGGGTTCAGGGAACTCACAACCCTCCTTCCTGGGGCTGTACTGTGATTCAAGCAGACTTCCCTAGCCCAGCAGTTCAGGTCCCCATTCCAGGGACTTACTCTCCTGATTCTATGCTCCAAGCACAGTGTTTGACTGTCACACACTCCCTCCTCCCCAGTCACCTCACAGCTTGGTTTTATCCTGTCATTCAGGAGGTAGCCATTTTATTAACACCTGGCCCCCATTCCCAATTTGTCTGCTGATCCCTTGAACATTTGTTTTCTTAAAGTGACCATGTAATGGAACTGGGGCTGGCCAAGCCCCACTGGCCTTTAATGGGAACAAAATCATCCTGGTACAAGAAGAAAAAATTAAAAAAAAAAAAAGTAAAATATGAACCATGTCAAACTGACAGTGGGATACAAAGAAACTACTTTAAACTTAGTTTTTCAAATTAAGTATAGTTCAAATGTGTCCCCCTGGAACATAGTCATTTAAAGGAATAAAATGAAGCGGCAATATTTTATGGACTGCTATGTAAAATGAGAAGGTGTTTATCTGAAGAGGAACAGTCTATGCCCACACTGTCAAAATAATAGTTTCTAAGATGGTAGGAGCTTCTACTGCCAATTTTTTGGCCCACAAACACTCTAATGTGAGCACAAACTTCATTTGTACATAAGAATCAGATAATTTTGTTTGAAAATGTAGCCCTAAAGGCTTGTTCACATTTGAATAAACTCTTATCTTAGAGCACTATTTAGTATTCCTTACTCACTTGTTAATCCTCAAAATGCCCACTGAACTCAATGGGAGTTTGAGTGACTAAAGGAATGCTGAACAGGGCCCTTAGAGACTGTTAAAAATACTCTGTACAAGAAATTATTACAGGTTATGTTTGCTGCAAGGCACTGTGTTTGTTTTTCTATTATTATGAGGAGAAATCAACAAGCAAAGCTTAAACCTTTCAAAGGAATGATGCAATGATGCCTTCAGTAAATGCATGTAGCGATAGAGGTACATCTATCATGATTATTGGTTTATCAATAGTATTCTTGATGTACTGTTTTGTACATGGACTTTTAAAATGCAAAGCATGCCAAAAAACATTTGAAAGGAATAGGGAAATCAACTACTTGCTGAATTCCTTTTAAACATAAATGTACACACAGGCTTGCATGGCTTTAAAAACTATAATCTTATTTCATTTTAGTAAGTCTTGCTTATTTTCCCCCTCCACATTTTAGTTTAGAGAGTAAATAATAATCCTGGTTCCACTGAAGTGGGAGGAGCTTGCCACTGACTGAAATAGGGCGAGGATTTCATTCCAGGTTCTTCCAGGTGAGTAGCCTGGTTTTTCAAATTGCTGAGTTACTGTAGCTGGCAGAAATAGACCACTGTAGAACAACTTTGGAAAGTGGCATGTTGTCTAGAAAGCCAATAAAGTGTCATATCTTTAAAAAGAAGTAATTCTATCCACTTGAGACTTAAAACAGCTTTTCTAAGAAATGAATGATATTATTTCTATTTTACTGGGGGGGGGGAGGGAAGAGAGAATCTGAGGTGAGCATGACACTTCTATTTGTTTCCTTTTCTATATAACTATGCATGAGTAATGGTCTCTTTTAGGCTCTGATCTACATTACAGTTTCCAGTGAGTCAACCTTCCATCCTATAAAATGATACAAATAGAATTCAGGGAAATCATCTATCAGCCACTGTAGTTGTTTAAGGATTTAATAACTGTGAGTGATTATTTGTAACTATGTGTATGCATGCAAATTCAAAGACAACATAAGCAAGAATATAATTTGTTTCTTGATTTATGATATTATTTTCTGGCAGTGCTTCAACATACAATGCATATATGGGCAAGTGGGACATCAGGTATGCAGAGTTGCTGACAGCAGTATGGTCTGTGGTAACATGATTTCTTGAATAAAGGACAGTGGTAAGTCAAATCTATCAAAAGTTATCTCTACTTTAATATTTCAAAATGTCAAAGACACCACCAAAAACACTCTGGGAAAAATAATAAAACTTTGCTCTAAAATTTCTGTTTATTGGTATATATTTTACTAAGAAATTGCTTTATAAATCTTGAACTTATGGTCTACAATTCAGGTCACACTTGTTTTGCTCACTCTCTTAAAAGCATCATTCTCGCCAAAATGTTTCCTTGGAGTTCTCAGTATTTTTCTAGGTAATTATTTTTGTCTCTATTTCCTGGTAGAGTGGTTGAGTTATATTCTGGGCATATCTGTGGAATGCAAACACAGCAAACATGCATAGCACACCAAGAGGAAAAAATATCAAAGAAAAAGATTCAATTTGCTGCTGATGAGCAGTATGATTAACAAATTCAGTGATGTAGCAATCTTCTTTTAGTGACTATTACCATTTAGCATTAGAGTCACTCTTCTGAATGTACATATGTACTGGATGAGTGACCTGTATTAATTTATCAAATGTAGAGTTTAACATGTATCATTCACCTTCTGAAAGCATTATTCCATAAAACTAATTTACGTTTGCTGGTTATCAGTAACGTTCCTGGGGAATTTTATGTGTCCTGAAATTTTGGGAAAGTGATGATATTGGTGATAATACAGTACAAATACAAAAAGAATGCCATCATATGTACAGACAATATAATCTTACATTAACTATACTAACATATAAAACTCAGTGCTGAAGTACCTCTATTTCTCAGCCAAATTTAACCTTTGAAGTGATTATGATCCAAATAGCTATTGTACTGTACACAATAAGAATTTGTATACTACAGTTGTAGCTTTTACTAACAAATCTGCCCAATCTTCCTTCCCAGATTCAAGTAGACAGTCAGGAAAAGAAAAAGTAAACACATCTAACAGAAATTTAAGCATGGCAGGTTAATGCAACGTGGTGGTCACAGTAAGCCCCTGAAAGACTGGTCTATTTTGTTGCATATAAAAATACAAAGAATTATTAAACAGTGTTACATTCCATGACAGAGACAATGATTGTGTTGAAAATTCAATCAGGTTTCCTTGTCAGTCTAATAATGAGAATTTTAACATGCTCCTGCCAAAAATCAGTGAAGCATAGTATTGCATTCAACAAACAGACTAAAGCTAGAATCTAATTCTCTGGCTCAGAACAGAAAATATCTTAACTGTTACACTTTGGTTTATTTTTGTCTGCATCCTATACTGAATGAGTTAAGAAAAATAACATTAAAATGGATTAATGAGGAACTATATATTTTTCAAATTCCTGTGCTTTTCTTTTTATAGTCTAGCACATTAACTTACCCAACAGCATTGCACTCACTGCTAATGAAAAGAAAGCAGGCAGTACAAATCTTCTTAAGCCTCCCGTGGCAAAAAAACTATTACAGAAATGAATAGAAGAAAGTCTCTTGAGCCTTTCCTTTGCCTGCTTGTTTTACAAAAGGCAGTTAGGATCACACTGAGAAGTGTCAAAGCTGAATAAACCACTAGCAATTGGGTGTATACCCTTTCGGCAGTTAGTCCTTCATAGATGATGATTCGACTTTGTCCAAAAACCAATATGTGAGAAACAATGCAGAATCTACGAGAGACTGTAGCCAAGCTTAAAACTGTAGACAAAGAAACAGTTTGCTTCTAAAGGTTTGCAAGGGAGGGCTTGTCACAGAACATTAATTCAGGCAGCCTGAAATTACATCAAACCAGTGCATCTAAATACTGTTAATCTGCAGCTTTTCTCGATGCATTTTAAGAGCAGTTCAGCTGCAGTGTGGTGGAGCCTCTGGGCTTATAGTGTAGCTTAAGAACATGGGAGCTGTCTGCTCTCCCATTTCACATTAAAATGCATACTTAGCACTTAGAAAAGCATGTTGCAAAATATATTTTTCTCATGCTATGTTAGGAGCTGCAGCTGAGCATCTAACACTGGATTTTAAATAGTATGATTTAAAATTACTCTCTATATACTGTACATGTACTTTTATCTAAAGGAAATGAGTTTTAAAATGATAAAATATGGAGAATTCTCTTTTGAAGATACCATATACAGTATATTGGAGCCTGCCAGTGAAATAGCTAAAGAAGAACATTTATTGTAATGGGTATTGTTAGGAAATAAAATAGAATTTTTTCAAACTTGAATTTTCATTTAAACTTTTCTTATATAAATTTGAGTCTCTTTAAACTATAATACCTGACTGGAAAAGCTAAATTTGGAATGAATAATTTTCCTTAGCATTTTACTCTACATACACACTGAGCATTTCTATTCTTAAGTGATTTGAAGTTTAATCCAACACAAACTTTAAAACAGATTTTATGGCTGGCTATGTTTCCTTTAATAAAAACAGGAATCCCTGTACAGCACATGGAAATCTGGGCTTTGAGTAGTGATAAATATGGTAAGTACTAACATCTATGAAAATGAAAGAAAATTCCACTTGATGGTAATGAGCTCCCCATCCCCCAGTCTTTCCTTTTGGCCATTCTCCAGCTTCTGAGAGCATCCATTAGAGATGATAAATTTCCAGCTTTCAAGTTTCAAATTGTTCTGAGGCTGCAGAATATAGAGACAGCATGCATAGATTTAGCATGTTGGTTAATATGAAATGGGTCTGAGCCAAAAAGGATGGGCACAATGAAGGTCCAAGTCATTTTTTTCATTTACCATGGAATATATTGAAAGATTACTCACGGTGACCCTAGAGACCGACTGGGCTATGGCCTAGTGTGTAAGGATAGCTTGGGCTCCTTCATGGCTCAATACTAATGCTTCCTTGCCCTGCTGAGCAGGGCTCTAAGCCATTCCTGTAACACTGGCACCCCTTTGTGTCAGTTTGAATGCAATTGTCTGTAGGGTTTTGCATTCACAATTTCCATTTCTCTACTTCTTTTATAACTCTTCCCTATACGTTACCTTAACTTGTAGTTTAGAAAGGTGCTATGCACTTTTACAAAAGTAGCATGTGCAGGACACCAGGTCATGGAGAGAGAAACATTCATCTGCCTCCTCAATTGTCTTTGTTATATTGAGTGCACATTTACCGATGAAAGGCCTGATCCAAAAAATAGTGAAGTTAATGGGAGTCTTTCCATTGATTTCAGTGGATTTGGGGTTAGGTTCTAAAATTGACTGTTGATGCCTGGTTAACTGGCGGTGTACTGCACAGTGAAAATATCAAGTAAATTATCCTTGCCAGGCGGCCCTCACTGGCTGCTTCCAAATATTTATTTAATTTATTATTTATTTTGTTGGGTTTCTACCACGACAAAAAGGGGTTTTAAGCATCACTGACAAAAGTTAAATAGACAGAAATTAAATTAAATCCCATCAGGTGACAGAACTGAACCTCCTACTAAACATAAACCTCCCTATGCAGATAAAATTCCCATACTAGCTTTGGGGTTACTAGCTTTGCTGAAGAGTCTCTTTTCACTTGTTTGTTTCTGTCTTTCCTGGCTATGGATACAATTGCTATGATCACACGTAAAACACTTTTGAGATGCAGGACGTCATGAAGGTTTTATTCCAGCAGCAACATATGCCACAGTACTTGAAACATCTGGGATAATGCAATTGATTAGCACTCTGAGTTACACTGGCTTTTTTCTACATAGTATTAGGCCACCATTATACCCTCATTTATTATTACACATGTATTCATTTTTAACTGAATTTCCCATTAGATCAATTTATTCAGACACATGTAGAGTTAAACAGCCAAGAATCACCAAATAGTTAGTCAAGGTGGGCCAGATACTTATTTGGTATAAATGGGTATTGCTCCATTGAATCTGTGAGGTTTCTGGAGCCATTTATCCTAAAACAGAGCCCTCTACACCAAGCAGGTCTCTTTAAAAGTAAGTTAACTTTTTAAAAAACAAACAAAAATTCTCAGCACGTCCTTGTGGAAGAACAGCTTTGGAATACAGTGTGCTATGGAGCCTTTAGTACAGTAGTACAAAAGAAGCTTTTGTGTATATAGAATAATCAGAATTTTAGTTTTTAATATTCATAGTACCAAAATAAAGGAAAATATGAAAAAATAAGAGATCAAAGCTGTTTCAACTCTAGGTTTCTATAAATATGCAGGTGAAGCATTTGAATATTAGGAAGTAATAGATTTAGATTTAATACAACAAAATTACGGTGGGGCAGTACTATACAAATAGAGCTTGACAAAATTTTCCATCTAAACTTGTTTCCAGTTCAAAATGGTGTCCTTCCCTCCCCCCCAAAATAAACATTCTTTTCCTCCTAAATGTTCCATTTTTCAATGAAAAATCAACCCTCCCCCAAAATCAACCCTCCCCCAAAATTTAGGTTTTGACAATCTAAAAATGCATTATATATCAAAACCCAAGCTGTTTTTCAGTTTGTAGTCCAAGTTTTTTTCATTTTTTAAAAAATTTTCTTTCAAAACTGATGGCAGAATGTAGCTACCATTTTCCAATCAGTTCTAAACATAGATGATGACAGCAATTTTCAAAATGAAAAACAAACATTGCTAAGATATTTTATACAAGTAAATAATTGACAATGGTATCTGCAATTCTAAATCAACTACATCACACTCTTGCATGGTTGCAAGAGCAACAAGTGAAAGTTTGGTGGCCACATCTTTCTACTAGGCCTCTATATATCAGCATTAACCTGTCAAGCTACATGAGTTTTCCCCATTAACCCTGGAATCCACATGCCACACAAACTCTCTTTTTCATGAGATTCCTAATAATCATGGCCTGCCTTCCAATCAGTCTAGATAACTAGGTCCTTCTGTTTTATGGCAACATAAAATTATCCCAAGCTTGAGCAGCTGTATCGGCACCAAAGGGCACAATTTCCTGGGTTCTATCAATACAACACCAGTGAATGAACACAGCTGTACCAAATGTGTCCTTAAACCACTTTTACATCCCTCCTCGGATGTCAACTGGTAGAGTTGCCCCAGCCCTAATGCCAGGGCAAATTGTTTCAGGATTAGTCCAACTAAGGAAATAAGGGAACCAATAGTAAATGGTTTCTTCTAAGCAAAAATCCATCCTACACAGAAATTATTTCCAAACCTGTAGATTGGTATTTTGTTAATTTAATTAATGGCAAAGCCAAAAACTGAATTTTGAATAGTAATAGAGGTGGAAAAGGTAGCAATGCCTATAGTTGAGGTTACTTGCCACTTTCCATTATGAGCCCATGCTTTCTCTCTGACAATTTTGCCAAAGATTTAGACTGAAATTCTCCATGCTTGCTCTCTGCCTCAGGATGGCTTAAGTGTCAGCAACCATGCTCCAGTCATTTCTGAGCACAGGGATTTTTAAATTATTGAAGCATCACCATAAGATTTTATCCAGTTCCCTGCAATCTGATTGATTGAAGGTGTCTGATTTGCAGCATCAAGTTATTTTTAAAATAACCACATAGTATACCAGTCCCTGTACTCTGATTGCCTGAAAGTCATTATTAACCAATCAAAGTGCAGGAATTTGCATAACCATTCTGAAGTTATTTTTCAATAACTGCTTTGTGAATATGCAATTTTCTTTACTATGCAAATTTCACTAATATAGTCCCACTGCTCTGATTTCATCCTTTATTCAGAATTTTCAAGTTGTTTTCTAGCAAGAAAGCTGCCACCTGAAGTTCCCATTCCTCCAGTAGATGTAATATATATTTAAAAAAATCCAAAACTTACATGACAGGGCAAAAGTTCTAAAGCATATGAACTGAATGGAGTTTACTAAACAATTTTGTTGCTGATGTACAAGAGGAGATAGAATCCAGCTCATTCCATCTGAACTATGTTAGCTTCACAAGCCTAACAGGAGTAGAGTAGTAAAACCTTATTTTGTCACTAACATCAGTAGATACAACCCCAAATATTCACAGGGGCCAGAGCTGTTGAATAAGAAGTTTTCATTTTAAAGTAACTCTGCATTTTAAGAACCATTTCACTCAGCCTTCAGTCCTAGTCCTGCATCCACTACAATTAATGAAAGTTTTCCCAAGTGATCTTCCTGGGAACAGGACTGTGTCTTTTCTTGGGCCTTGTCTACACTACGAGAGTAGTTCGATTTTACTTAAATCGAATATTTGGAATCGATATTGCAAAGTCGAACGTGTGTGTCCACACTAAGGACAGTAATTCGACTTTGTGAGTCCACACTAACGGGGAAAGCGTCGACATTGGAAGCGGTGCACTGAGGGCAGCTATCCCACAGTTCCCGGAGTCCCCGCCACCCATTGGAATTCTGGGTGGAGCCGCAAATGCCTTCTGGGTAAAAAAAAAAAGGGGCCAGGGTGCTTTTGGGTAACTGTCGTCATCCGTCCATCACTCCCGCCCTCCCTCCCTCCCTGAAAGCGCCGGCGGGAAATCATTTCGCGCACTTTTCAAGTCATTGACAGCGCGGACGCCACAGCACTGTGAGCATGGAGCCCGCTGCAACCATCGCTGCAGTTGTGGCCGCTCTCAACGCCTCGCAGCTTATCATACAGGTTGCCCTGAGGCAGATGCAGAAAAGTCAGGCGAGGAGGCTACGTCAACGCGGTGATGGCCTGAAGTCTGAGAGTAGCACAGACCTCTCAGAAAGCAGGGGACCCAGCGCCGAGGACATCACGGTGGCAATGGGTCATGTTGATGCCGTGGAACAGCGATTCTGGGCACGGGAAACAAGCACTGAGTGGTGGGACCGCATAGTGCTGCAGGTCTGGGATGAATCACAGTGGCTGCGAAACTTCCGCATGCGGAAGGGAACTTTCCTTGAACTTTGTGAGTTGCTGTCCCCTGCCCTGAAGCGCAATGACACCCGGATGCGACCAGCCCTGACTGTCCAGAAGCGAGTGGCCATAGCCCTCTGGAAGCTTGCAACGCCTGACAGCTACCGGTCAGTCGCGAGCCAGTTTGGGGTGGGCAAATCTACCGTGGGGGTTGTTGTGATGCAAGTAGCCAAGGCAATCGTTGATGTACTGCTGCCAAAGGTAGTGACCCTGGGAAACTTGGAGGCGATCATAGATGGCTTCGCAGCGATGGGATTCCCAAACTGCGGTGGGGCCATAGATGGAACTCACATCCCTATCCTGGCACCGGACCACCAGGCCAGCCAGTACATTAACAGAAAGGGCTACTTTTCCATGGTGCTGCAAGCACTGGTGGACCACAGGGGACGTTTTACCAACATCTACGTGGGATGGCCGGGCAAGGTTCATGACGCTCGTGTTTTCAGGAACTCTGGTCTGTTTAGACGGCTGCAGCAAGGTATTTACTTCCCGGACCACAAAATAACTGTTGGGGATGTGGAGATGCCTATAGTCATCCTCGGGGACCCAGCCTACCCGCTAATGCCCTGGCTCATGAAGCCCTATACAGGTGCCCTGGACACTGAAAAAGAACTCTTCAACTACCGGCTGAGCAAGTGCAGAATGGTGGTGGAGTGTGCTTTTGGACGTCTCAAGGGGAGATGGAGAAGCTTGCTGACTCGCTGTGATCTCAGCGAAACCAATATCCCCATTGTTATAGCAGCTTGCTGTGTGCTCCACAATCTCTGTGAGAGCAAGGGGGAGACCTTTATGGCGGGGTGGGAGGTTGAGGAAATTAGCCTGGCTGCTGATTACTCACAGCCAGACAGCCGGGCGATTAGAAGAGACCAGCGGGAAGCGCTGTGCATCCGGGAGGCTTTGAAAGCAAAGTTCCTGAGTGAGCAGGGTAACCTGTGACTTTCTAATTTTGTGTACAGAGAAGCCTTCACCCCACTTCCAACACACGTTTCAAAATAAAAATAGTTCTACTTTGTTAAAGCACACTGTTTTCTTTAATACTGTTTTCGCGGGAATTTTTTAAAACTGGGACGCAGACTGTGGTGCGGAGCGGGTGTAGTGTAGTCGCGCGAATGCAGCTTCTAAACTCAAGGACTGACAGGCTCCGCTGCGGTGGGATGGTTCTTTCAACGGAGCCTGTCACCCCTCCTGATAGGGACTGTGTGTATGGGGGGTCTATGTGACTTTGTGGCAGGGGGGGTACGGTTATAGATCCCCTGCTGTGTGGCTCTGTGATCCTGCCTAAGGACCGCCGCTTAAGATCTCTAACTGCCCTCCCCTGCCACAAAGTCACAGAGCAACCCACCCCCCACCACATAACATGAAAAGAACCTCCCAGACTAACCAGGGTAAGTAGTCACTGCATCACTGCACTATGTATGTGCCCTGCTGCTGTGCCTGCCCCCGACTATGTACCCTGCCAAAGGTGACTGTCCTGTCCAATTACCAACCCCCTTTCCCCCCCTCCTCCAAAAGAACATGATGGAAACAGTAGTTAACAGAAACATATTTTTTATTATCAACTACACATGGGACTGGGAAGTGAAACTTGGACGGGGGCTTGTGTCAGGCGGGAAGGAAAGAACTTGTCAAACTTTGGGGAATGAGAGCCTTCTGCTGCTCGAGCTCTCTGCAGGGGTGGAGTGAGAGTTAGCAGGGACTCTGCCGCCTCTCCTTCTGTGCACTTTGGGTGAAGGGAGTATGGGACTTGGTGGCGGGGGAGGGCGGTTAGAGATGGACTGCAGCGGGGCTCTGTCCTCCTGCCTCCGTTCCTGCAGAACATCCACAAGGCGCCGGAGCGTGTCCGTTTGCTCCCTCAGTAGTCCAAGCAGGGTTTGAGTCGCCTGCTGGTCTTCCTGACACCACCTCTCCTCCCGATCCATGTTGGCTTGGTGCATTTGGGACAAGTTCTCCCGCCACTGGGTCTGCTGTGCTGCCTGGGCTCGGGAGCAGGCTATAAGCTCTGAGAACATGTCCTCCCGTGTCCTCTTCTTCTTATGCCTAATCCTCCCTAGCCTCTGGGAGTGTGATGACAGGCTAGGTTGTGAGACAGTCGCAGATGGGGCTGTGGGAATGGGAAAAAGGGAGTGAATTCCTCAGAAAGATAAATGTAGTTGTGAACAAAGAACATAGTCTTTCTCTGTGAACAGGACCATGCACAGCACCTATCACATGCGCACTCAGCACAAGGTCGAATTCTCGGCCTTCACATTCAGTGTCTGGGGTTTTGCAGAGCACTTTTGAGAACCCTGTCAGGACAACGGAATTGCTCTTGCACGCAGACATGGTAAGCCGTAGATTCGTGGCAGCTTAAAACTTTAATATTAGCAATGGCCTCATTTCACATTGAAATCAATGTCGGTCCCTGCTGCCAGCAATCCGGCAAGCAGGAAGTCTGCTCCTGTCCCACACCCTTGCGGCTGTCCCCGGGAACGATCCCTTTCGGCTGACCCTCTCCCGCCTCCACCGCGTGGCTGCAAACCAGCGGTTACAGTTCTGTAAAGGAATGGTAAAGCAGTCCCAACACTAACATTCCCCTACCTCATTCAAAGCAGGTCATCATGAGCGACATCACCCTCATGAGGATCTCTGAGAGCGACAGACAGAGAATGCTCCGGGAAAGCCTTCAAAGACCAGGGCCGTATGCCGCCATGCTGTGCCAAGCAATGATTCCGGAGTACTTGCTAGTCTCGTGGCGCGGCAACGTGTCCTACTACGGAGGACCCAATAAGGCCGCTCTCCCCAAGAACCTAATGCAGCGGATTTCAAATTACCTGCAGGAGAGCTTCCTTGAGATGTCCCAGGAGGATTTCTGCTCCATCCCCGGACATATAGACCGCATCTTACTGTAGCTGCAGTAGCAGGGACTAAACAGTAGAGCGGCTTGGGCAGGACAATCATGCAAAACCGGACATTGCTAGATTTTTTTCAAATAGTTGCACTGCCCATGACTGAACCGTTAAGTTAATCAAACTAATCATGAGAAACCCATTTCTTAAATTGTTAATAATCATGTTCTGTTACAAATAAATGTTTACATGTTTACAACACTTACTGGATGATCCTTCACCAGATTCTGTGTCCGGGGTAACGGCTGGGGAGGGTTGGTAGGGGATCTCTGTAAGGGTGATGAAGAGATCCTGGCTGTCGGGGAAATCAGCGTTGTGAGCGCTGTCGACTGCCTCGTCCTCCTCATCTCCTTCCTCATCTTCCCCGTCCGCTAACATGTCCGAGGATCCGGCCGTGGACACTATCCCATCCTCAGAGTCCACAGTCAGTGGTGGGGTAGTGGTGGCGGCCGCACCGAGGATGGAATGCAGTGCCTCGTAGAAACGGGATGTCTGGGGATGGGATCCGGAGCATCCGTTTGCCTCTTTGGTCTTCTGGTAGCCTTGCCTCAGCTCCTTGATTTTCACGCGGCACTGCGTTACATCCCGGCTGTATCCTCTCTCTGCCATGTCTTTAGAGATCTTCTCATAGATCTTTGCATTCCGTCTTTTGGATCGCAGCTCGGAAAGCACGGACTCATCGCCCCACACAGCGATGAGATCCAAGACTTCCCGATCAGTCCAGGCTGGGGCCCTCTTTCTATTCTGAGATTGCACTGCCATCAGTGCTGGAGAGCTCTGCATCGTTGCCAGTGCTGCTGAGCTCGCCACGATGTCCAGACAGGAATTGAGATTCAAACTGGCCAGACAGGAAAAGGAATTCAAATTCAAATTTTCCCGGGGCTTTTCCTGTGTGGCAGTTCAGAACATCCGAGCTCTTACTGCTGTCCAGAGCGTCAACAGAGTGGTGCACTGTGGGATAGCTCCTGGAGCTATTAGCGTCGATTTCCATCCACACCTAGCCTAATTCGACATGGCCATGTCGAATTTAGCGCTACTCCCCTCGTCGGGGAGGAGTACAGAAGTCAAATTAAAGAGACCTCTATGTCGAACTAAATACCTTCGCGGTGTGGACGGGTGCAGGGTTAATTCGATGTAACGGCGCTAACTTCGACATAAACACCTAGTGTAGACCAGGCCTTGGATTCCTAGCACTCCTTACAAATCAACTATAAACTTGTCCATAGACTAATTGTCATGTTGTTTTGATGTACTATGTTTGTTTATTCTGGGAGAATTTATACTATGCACAATACTTTTTCTTAGACAGATACACAAAATAAATTGTATCACAGAAATGCTTTGCAGCCAATTACATTCCATGTGTGCAAATAAATAATGAAACGCAAGGTTATAAATTGGAAGTAACACAATGGCCATATTGGATGAATTTTACAAAATTGCAACTTCCAGTACTATTCCAAGTCTAAAAGAATTTGCCAAGATATAAACTTCATCAAATATGTATGTAGTGGTTTCTTTCCTTATTACCTAAAACATGTGTTAAAAAGCTAGATATATGATTTGCGCTCCTGATGGGAGAATTGGTTGGGAACTCATGAATATGAATGGTATCTCTGATGTCCAGAGCCAGAGAGCAAGTGCTTCAAGCAGCTACAATAATGTCTCTGGATCATTGTGATTTTGGCCTGTGTAAGGAGTACCGGATTTAGCCCAAATATCAAATGGGAAAATTAATATTTACAGTAGAAAATTTTGGAAAGTCAGCATTTTCCAATCACTCTCACAACTTCTATGGGTCCTATATCCTATCCTAAGAACTGCATATGGAAAAAACTGTGATAATCTCACATACCACTTGGTAACTACTGGCAAAGGTATGCGAAGCATTGTACTTAGACCATTGGGATTGTGTGAGGGATTATTTACAGAGTTTTGCAAATATAAGGGTTATATGTGGGGTGGTATTTTAAAAACAGGAACAACTAATATATTCCATGGCTTTCCAGTTGCATGAAATTTTTTGCTTTAGAACAACCATGAACAACTGCAATCAATTATGCTCTGGAGTTGTGAAGTCTGACAGAACTTGTCAAGACTTGTTAGCTTATTGTCAGAAGGCATGGACACTCCTCATCCTGAATGATAAAAATATGCCCACTTAGGCGCACACTGAAAGGTAAACCACAATTTTCATAGGAAACCAAAACTCTTCCAAGTTTAGGAACCAAAGGTGCTGGAATTGGAAGTAATATTCAGAACCAGGCCACTGTATAGGCTCTTATTCTAAATGTGTATTGTTGTCAGGGAGTGGAAAATTTGAGATGATCAAAGCAGTTCATGTGAGAGATCAAGGGGTAGTATGCATTTAACTCCAAAACAGTTATTCCAACATTAGGTTGTGATCCTCTCAGATTTCGCAAGCTAAAGAGAGATGAATTCACTTAATAGTTTCAGCTAAAAAATATATGGGGGGAGGGGATGTGATGCTAGTGGTGAAGGATAGGGAGATATTTATGACCTTTATCCCAGTGGTTAGAGTGCTCACTGGTCCAATTACTGTTCATTGTCATTCACAATAGCAAGTCATAGTCATTCACAATAACAAAGAATAGTCAAAAGAAGAACAGGAGTACTTGTGGCACCGTAGAGACTAACAAATTTATTAGAGCATAAGCTTTCATGGACTACAGCCCACTTCTTCGGCTGCATATAGACAAAAGAATAGTCATTGGACCCAGAAAAGAGTAAGAGCTTGGTGGTTAGGCTACTGATGTAGGATGGGGAAGCCACAAGTTCCAATCCCTGCTCCAATGACTAATTATTTAAACAAAGTGGAACAGCTTGAACAAGAGAAATTGAGAGAGACCAGGCAGCAGGGAGTTCAACCTGGGTCTCCCACATCCCAGGCAAGTGCTCTAAGCACTGGGCTAGAGGCTATAAAGGGAGGCCACTATCTCTGCTAGGAAAATAGGAAAAATCCATTTCAGATTGATTTGGTTGAATTTAAATGGAATTTTTTCAATTTGCCAATTTTTTCATAATATTTGGATAGAAAATTTATATATATAAAATATAATGGAATTTCCAGCAAACCAAAAAAATCAGTTACCTCACCCAGCTCTAGTCATGACTAGAGCTGGCCAGAAAACAGTAATTACATTGCATGGAGGATTCAGATATTTCATATTTGGTTTTGCTCAAATTAGAACGAAAAACCAAAATTTTGAAATTCTCTGTAAAACAAATTTATTGTTCTCCTCCCAGTTCTACTGGGAGCACCGGCTCCAGGATAGTCTACCTGGAGCAGAGGACCCTGGAGTCCTGGGACCTGAGCTATGAGGAGCTGCAAGCCAGGTGGGCTGCCCAAGAGCCAAATGGGCAAGCTGGCAGGAAACCAGACAGGTTTCCAAGGAAAAGTTAGGAGTGGGGCAGCCTGCCAGGTGGGCAGAGGGGGAGGCGAACAGTCCAGGCAGCCTCAGAGCCAGGTAATCCAGCAGATGGAATGCCCCGTTCCCTGGCAGTCTCAGGAGCGTATTTCATTTTGGAAACATCAAAATGTAATTCTCCCCCCTCTGCCGCCCCACCAAAAACTCATCTTGCAAACTCATTTTTCATGGGACAGAAATTCTGTTTCCTGGCCAGCTTTAAATTGTAACTCATTAGAATCTCATAAGTATACCACAAAAAAAGTGTTTGTAATTAAGAGTCAAAATGCAAAAAAGTTACATCTACAATGACTCACTTATTCTGTCTACAGGAAATCCATTTAGCAGCTTCTCTGTTAGTCCAGCTGTAGTTATTTTTCAAGTCTAAAGATTCTCTGTAATATATTAGTTGCCAAAAAAGTAACTATTTACCGTGTTCCCTATTTATACTGAAAATCCTTTTACAGAGTTCCCGGACCCAGCATTGTACACTTTAGCACAGCCAGACATTCAATATTTGTTTGCACAATGAATGTAATGTGTAAAAATACCTTCTGCCTCAAATTAAAATAATTTGGGAGAAGATAAAAGAACTTGCTTTTTTCTGTTTATGCATGTACCAGAAACACAATGGTCAAAAAATATTCACAACAGGAAATCTTGTATGCAGTTGTTTAGATCAGAAAATCTACAAGAGAGAGAAGATGAAAATAGCAGTTCTATCCTTACTGTGACTAATACAGCTAAGCTTCAATAATCTCTTTGTTATAATTAGTAGAGTTGGTCAAAAAAAATCTGACAATTTTTTTCATCAAAATTGACACATACCATAGTATCCAAACATGTGAGTCAGACAAAATTTCATTTAGGAAAAAAATTAAAAAATAAGCATTTTGATAAGGCCAAAACATGCCGCTTAAGCCTTTTGGAATGAAATGCTCTTTGTTTCAAAATGACTATTTCAAAATCTTATATTATAAATTACAAAAAAAGTAAAATAAAAAAAACATTAATATCAAAAGAAGTGTTTTGATTGACTAGAAATGAACTTTTATAAAATATTTAATTTCAGGGGAGATTTCAAAATTTTGCCTTTTTGTTCTAATTTTTTTCAAAATTTCAGAATTTCCTGTGGAACACAAATTCCAGGTCCTTTAAAACTTTCCAGGAATTTAGTCATTTTCTTGTCATAGAATTTTATAGAATGTATTGCTATTTTAAAATAAATAAATAAATAAGCACTTTGCACAAGAAACAACAGAATGGGTTGGAAGGGGAGAAGTCCATCATTGAGAAGGACATAAAATAATGGAGAAATAGTATTAAATGTATTCTATTTGGGGAATATTTGTTGGGCAAGTTGTGAAATATATCACAACTTGAGATGGTGATTAGCCATGGATCAGAACCCTTACAAATGGGTATTGCAAATTCATAAAATAAATATAGTCATAAGTATATGCGGAGGTCAGGTGGGAACCCAAGAGCAGTATAACTCAGGTAGAGCACTGCCTGCAGGAGACACAATGTCATTACAACTCAGGAAGCCCATTCCGAATGTATTTTGAAGGCCCAAAAGTACCACCAAATACAAACCCAATACCCTATTACTGAATTCTACATGTGCCAAGAAGCTGGGGCTTGACCTTTTCCCCAAGCGTAAGGTGTGGGCTTTCTGAAAAATAATGGCTCTTGCTGTTCCCTAGAGGCAGATGCCACCAATTCCCCCCTCAAAAAAGCCTGCACCATATCTTTGCCAAGCTGCAAAACCTTCAAAGAGCTCCGAGGCCACTGATTAAGTGTCTGCTAGTGCACACTGGGCCAATTTCAGTAGCAGCAGCAACATCATTATCTGGCAGATAACACTGCATATGTGGATGAGAAGAAACACAACATATTGGAGAAGTTGCATGCTGTCATGGAAGCAAGGCATACCAATGCTCTCACTCAGGTTCATAGCCTCACAGAAGGTGCAACGTAGGAAGCAGAGTGTATGTGACAGTCATACTCGTTCATGCAGTGCCTGAATCTGCATGTGACAATATTCTTTAACGGTAAAAGTGAGTGGTGTCCTCTACAAAGCCTAAAAGATCTATGCCAACTTCAGCAGTCTTACATTGTGTTATCTGAGAGCTGCAGTCAACGCACAATCTTCTCTGCAACCAGATGAAGCAGGAGGTGATAACTTAGTTAGAATTCCACATTCTGTGTATTGTGTCCATACGTAACTGTAGTGACTGTCAGAAAAGACACGTGCAATTCTGCAAGTTTGATAGCTATTGTTAAGTGCCAGGGTCTTTTTTTAATTGAGTTAAATATATGTATTATTGTTTTATTACTATAACAATTAGCCAAAGGTAAAAGTCCTCAACTGTAAATTCAACCACCACTAAACGAAGCAAAACAGAGAGATTACATCCATTGGTTCAAGTTGGAATTTTGCTTTTCCTTCCACATTTATGAATTAGGCTTTTGAGGATGAGCTGTTATTTCTTTTGGTACTCTTACTTAGTTTTTATTTCATTTTGGCTTGATCAAATGATATTGCTGGTGTTCCAGTCATTTCAGTGTTCAGAATTATGAGTCAGGCCTCAAAAAAATCATGCACTAGACTTCAAAATCATGAGTTTAAAAAATAAATGATGATTTTGGGGTCTTTAATTTGTCTTTTGATTTTTGATCCTTTAGGGTAAAATCAAAAAAGTCAATAGAACTTGGATGATCTTTTTATGTGGTCACTCAAGCCAGGTCTGACTGTATTTGTTGCAAATACCATACTATATAAACTAATTTTTCAACAACAATTTTGACTATAAAAGTTAGTGGATTTCACTGCTTATGAAGGACAAAGATTTATATGGTTGGTTAGAGTAAAGCAGAAGGCATATGGTTTGTGTGGTCATAGGCTGAGTAAGACCCGAGTTAGAACATTTTGTCTTCCTCTTAAATATCCTTATAAAATTCCCAGAAAAAATGATATCTATGTGAGTGCTGCAGAGACCCAGGTGTGAGCAGTTAAAAATCCTCACAAGACGTGAACTGTTTGGGAAGAAAATGCTTATTTGTCTCTTTGTTGTTATGGGAACTACATCACACCAAAAATACCGTTAAACCCTTTTGGGGCAGTATCTTGCTACTATGTGAGGTAGCCACATAAAGGGAGGGGAGGGCAAAGCAGTGCCAGCTATGAGGCCAGCATATGAATCATACTAAACTAACAGAGAAGGCTAGATAGTTTGGCTGACTATTAGGTGCATTTTCTACTTCTCTTAAAAAGCATTTTCAGACCCTGGCTTGAATATGCTGCCGATGACACAACATATGTGCTAGCTGAATTATAGAACCACAGGGTTAGAAGGGACTTCAAGTGTCATCTGACTGGGTTGGTAGAGACCATATCTCCCCTGGGATTTGAAATGTCAACCAGCATGGTAGGTAGTATCCATACTTCTGCTTCCAAGCATTAGTAAGCGCAACATTGCTGCTCAGTCACATGAGGGGAGAGGCTCCAGTACACGGAAGAATAAACAGAAGTTAATGGAATGAAAGTAAAGGAAAAATTAGTCCCAATGGAAAACAGTTCCTGATGGGAGATTTACCTGAAGCTGTGGACTAATGGTTGAAGCCCTAATCTCTTTGTGCCTTTTAAAATAGACTGGAAAAAAATGCAAGATGTATCGTAAGAAACTATCCAATCCTGGCACTGGGAATTGACTGGATTATAAAGTAGGCTATTAACATCTCTAATTTATATGACTGATCCTAAGAGTCCTATAAGAAACCCCATATAACTTACTAAGTTAAAGTGAGACTATCTACCTCCTTTCATTTCTGCCTTCAGCCACGTTTAACAGATCTTGAATGTCTATACTTGGGTTTGTAACATCAGTGAAGTGAATTAAAGCAATTCTGAAGCAATATTTGGCCACTGCACACACAAGAAACTGGGAATTCTGTCAATAGTACTGTCAACACTCCAACATGTACACACCAAATGGAAAAATTAAACTGTCTTGTGTTTTCATACTTCTTCTTTAGATATATTTATAATGCTTGTAATTTTGTCTTTCATCCTTCAACTGAACTTCAGTAATTTAAAGTAAAAATATATATTTTAAAGCTATTTCACCATCAAGGAAATTTGAGAGGTAACAACAACAAAACAGTGTTGGGGATTCCCCCTCCTCCCCCCCAGAAAAACAGTTTGTTTGCCACTGGGGTAGAAAGAAACATAATGCAAGGTAAAGGTCTAACTTACAATACAATGCTTTTCTTCTTTCATCCATGCCAGAATGCCTTCGCTACTTCCTGTACAATAAAATTAGTGCTTCTCCCTTTTCTGGCTTAGCTCATGCCATTTCTTGTGATGAAATCTGTCAAATTATTAAGCAAGACTATATTTTTACTTTTGCTGCCACTGATTGCTATATATGTGTTCTGGTGATTTAATGCAACACATTATATATGACCTTTACGGCAGTTCAGTAAAAATTTTTTCCAGTATTTTTATCTTTTCATTTTCAGCTTTAATTCAAAATGAATCCCAGAGGGTAAGTATTGAAGAATCAATGCCATGCACTGTAATCCACTTCTCCACTCTGTGCTGTAATTTTTGTGTGTGCATGCACCATGTAAAAATTACCCTCCTGGAACATTCTGGAGGATATTTTTCATTTGAAACATAGTCATTATTCCCCACCACCACAAGGATTCATATTGGCTCTCTTACGTAAAAATCACTCAATTCACAAGCTGTTGTTCCATTACTGAGATGATCTGCAGCACTTGCAAGTTTATTAGATGAGAGAGAAGAACAACAGACTCTTCTGTGCCCTTCTGTTGTTGGATAGCAGCAGAAGGGCCATAGGGCTCAGGCTGGCACAGTGCTGAATGCTCTTGGCCTGATACAGCAATATACTTGAGCATGTGCTTAGCTTTAAGCATGTGAGTGGTCCCATTGACTTCAGAAAGCTCATCCCCTTGCCAGAAGAGCCCATAATGTGGTACGGGGAAAGGACACAAAAGGGGTGGCTGTGCAGTAACTCTTTCTCCATGTAGCTGACTGCTGCCCTCTCTGCCCATGACTGTATTGCTGTGCTACCCAATCAGTACTGGGTCCCTGTTGTACATAGGAATCCATCATCTCTGCCCTAAAGAGCTTACAGTTAAATTTGAAATAAGACAGCAACAAGTGAGAAAAACAAACCAGTGAGAGTGGGGGTAGAGGAGGATGAGGGTAATAAAATAATATATTCACATAGCATATACCTAATGTGATGACTTGGAATCATTTGAAAGCTTTGTTGTTCTATTTTTTTGTTTGTTTGTTTTTGTTACTTTACAAAACTATGCATCCTATCCCTGGCAGCTGCTCAGCCTAACTATCTTTACCTGGCTGATTTCTTGTATGTTCTAAAACAGAAGAGGGTCTTGAGGAAAGATATGAAGGATGATAGGGTAGGATAGCCTTATGGAGTACTTCATTGGTGGTGGTTCCTGCTGAAGAAGCAATGTACAAGAACATGCAGGGAGAAGCAGACAAATGGCTATTCAAGGCTGGCGTCATTGATAATCAGAATGGGAGGGAAGCGACCCAGTACGAAACAAGACCAGACAAGCAGGGAACACACAGAGTTCTGAGGGGCCTTAAGACTGAGGAAAATAACCTTGAATTTGATATGAAAGAAACCAGGGAGCCCATTAAAGGATTCCAATATGGGGGAGACAGTCAGTAACTGTGATTTGTGTGGATTAGGGGTGGGGTGGGGAATTCAGCAAGATCAGAGAGGTTGCAATAACTAAGCCATAAGATGGTGAGAGTCTGCAGATGAATTTCAACTGATTTTTGCAACTTTTCCTTTTCCACGGGTTTTTATATGGAAGAGGAACTTGGAATCTATTAAACAATGCAATCTATCCCCCAGTCACTGTAGGATTTTTCCCTATTAATACTTCCAGTGCTTTATCCACTCTAGTGTATCAGGTTACTTTCTCTTACAAAATTCACCCTTCTTTTAAACTTACTTTCAATGCATTCACTTTTCATCCTTACAACGATTTGTCCCCAAAAGATAAGGAACCAGGTTGCAGATTAGTGACCCTCACCAGGGAATTCTAAACTGCGTAAAGAAATGAGAGATTTGCTGCCTCAATTTCACTCCTAAAGTAGCATGTTATATGTAAGAGCAGCAAATCATCCGGCAAATTGTTCCAGTTTAGCAGACTGATGCTGTGAATCTGCTGTACTAAATACCCAATTCAGGGTGATGTGAGCTCAGATGAATGTGTCCACATCCCACAGTACCCAAGAACTGCAATGCTATGGCAAAATAGCTAATTTACCATGGCCTCTCACTATCATTTTTCATTTAAATTGTAAAATTCTATATAAAACTATCTTAAATAATTATGAAAATTTAAGTGAATCCTGTGCTAAAAATAATTATGGAAAGATACTTCCTTCTCCAGTGCTTTAGGCACATGTTTGTGTCTGTCATAGAGATGGTTCTCGGTAAGTAAACGAAATAAAATATTGCAGGATGTACTGGGACAACCTGTAAGTAACACTGTTGCAAAAAAAAAAAAAAAAAAATCAAAGTACATTGAAAGCCATGGCTATTACAAACTGCACTACCTACTTTACCAAACACGAGCCAGTCACGTACACCCTGGTAGCAATGTACTTTATCGGATGGGAAGCTTGAAGCTTCTCTAATTTACAATTATTTAAGAAGATAGATGATGATATAGTGAAAAGGGTTCAGTGCAGTTGCCTCCTGCACAAAGCCTGAACAACCTTTCTGCAAGGAATTTAAAAGGATTTCTGCTGGTCTCTTTCTCCCCTCTTGAGATTTTCAAAACACCATTTTCAAAAGTCGGTAGTGTTGAGTGTTTTTCACAATGTTTTTTACAAAGCTGCCCTCACTTGTACCTGTGAGTGTAACTGTTACCCTATTATTTTTAAATGGGTTGGAGCAGTTTTCGGGGAAGGTGTTAAAATGGATTCTTAACTGGTAGTAACTGTCCTTTAGACACGTCATTGGGACATATCATGCACCCTTTTCCCATCAGAATGCCATTTTGTCACGGTTCCTCCTTTCCTGCACATACTGGTCAGAGGAGATGTACAAGATTAGTCAAGAGGAAGAGTTTTTTTTCAGCTGTAAGAATAATGAGAGAGAAGTTCATGATTAGAGCTGATTGGAAAATGGAATTTCTGTTCCACAATTTTCAATTGGAATGAAAAGTTGAAATTTTGAAATGAAAATTCTGAAAAAGAAATTGATTTTAATCTACTGCAATGTTTCATTTATAAAGTGTAAAATTGTTTCATTCTCAAAACTTGCAATATAAAATATAAAATACAATATTGTAATACATTAAAATTCAACATTATCAAAACAAGAGTTAAAAATTCATTTCAACTTTTTCCTGAGGAAAACTGTCAAAAATCAACACATTCCTATGAAACATTTTGATTTCAACAAAACTATTTTCCAACAGAAAACTGCTCTATTGAAAATTATTCAACCAGCTCTTTTTATGATAAAGTCCACATTGAAAATAAAATATTCTTCCTCCAGCAGAAGGCTGGAAGCTAGCTAAGGGCTTGACTGTGAGAATCATATTGCTTACTTGTCTTTTCAGTTTGTTTTCACTACTTTCAAACAAGGAAGGATGCTGTGATGACAAAGGAGATGCAGAAGTTGCCTTCAGTGAGGTAGCACAAGAGGCAGGAGACCAAAGTCTCAAATCCAGGAAGGAAATATCAACAGTGTCAAAGATGGCAAATAGAGCCAGCAGAAAAAAACATCAGAGAAGTTTAGCTTTGCTAGGAGACTTGGTATTGTATCATTACATTTAATTGTCCACATCAGAGCCTGCAGTTCATTTGGAAAAAATTTCCCTCTTTCCTTCGAAGCGATAGATACTATATTGCCTGTCTGAATAAAGGGTTCTTAGATGTTCAGATCAGGTGTTCTATATTTGATTTTTTCGGGGGGTGGATGAAGAGTACTGTACATGTTTATTTTTATCATAATAGAAAGGGACTTTCTTTGCCTTCAACTACTCTTTGCACTACATTTTGTAACTTGAAATGTCATGAAATTTCCGTGTTAGAAGACATCTGTTTGTAAATTAGAAAGTTTCAGAGAAACATTAGATATCAGTCCTAAAATTTTAAATGGGTAACATAACAACAAGAATGATACCACTTCCTCTTAGGGGACAGATTTAATTATCTAGAAAGTCAGAAGTAAATGTATTCAGTAGCATAGGCATTCAAAAGCATTGGAAAGGAATCATTTTAACTTTTGAATGCCTAAGCTATTGAATACATTTACTTCTGACTTTCTAGATAATTAAATCTGTACCCTAAGAGGAAGTGGTGTCATCCTGGTTATGATAAATATTTGTTTTCATCCCTAATGAAATGAAAAGCACAATGCTGCCTTAACTATGGTGCTGACAATACAGTCTCCATACTATGTATTGCCATAGCTAGTATCTTGTCCAATCTCATAAGCAAAGCAAGGGTTGACCCAAAATGGAATCTCTCAAATTCTTGAACCTTTGGTGCATTTTTTCATTTCCGACACTAACTTCTTGCAGTTCTGGTTGAAGACCTCCTTCACCCCGACCTACTTAATATTTTTATTTGGGTTTTTTCCACCTTTAATATTTTTTTTAAAAAAGAAACATGAAAAATATGTTACTGTGATATTAAGTTTGAGATCACTATCAACAAGGCTTTTTTATTTACTTCTTTGGCATCAATAGGTTAACATCTTTTAAAAGCTACAAATTGATTACAGCTATATCTTTCTATGATCTGTAACCCTCTTCCACAATTAAAAACCTGTCATGCTTTTATGGATGATTTCAGCTCCATTTTTTTTTCTTATTGCCCTGTTTTCCTAGTGTATATAATTTTTCCATTTCTTAACCAAAGCATGGACAAATTATCATCTGATTAGACCACAACCTCTTGAATGAATAGATTCAAAAAACAGTGTGGAATCTTCTTCCTACTTCCACAAAAAGGCAAGCTAGTTTAAAGGCATCTGAAGTCTTTTCAAGTATAGTTTTGATCCTACTGAAATGACAAATTAGGAACTCTTCTTTTACACAGTGTTTTTTAAAAAAAAACAAATAATGCATTCACATCACAATTCCCTACTGGATTTCTCCCCTTCTCTTCTGTTTATCAAACATACATCTTTTGTGGTGTCTAGGATATATTAAAATTTTTACTGAGAACCAAATGATGCTAATTGTGTGATAATTGAATAAGAAAATGTCTCTTAGTTTATGTGAATTATAACTGTAATCTTATTACAATACAGTATAGAAATGTAAATGGAAGAAAATAAAAAGACTCTAGATTACAGTGAAAAAATATTACTCAGGAATGTCAACTAGAACTTCTTCAGTAAGCAAAATGGCCCAGATGTTCAGACAAAATATTAAGAATCCTTCACAAACACTGAGCTACAATTTTGCTCGGGTGTGGCACCTGGATGCAGCTTTGGTGGTTCAGACATCTTAGTAATCACAAGTGTGCTACTATGAGACTACTATAAATGTAAACAAGGCAGCTCCATTCTGATCCAGGCAAACAACTGCTGAGATTATCTTCCTTCCCTGTCACTCTAACCATAACACTCCCACACCCACCCTTTGAGTCCTCCACTAGTTCCCTCTCTTCTACCATATCAAATTCCATCTTAAATCTCCTCAGAACACAGCTTCTCCCTACTTATCTACTCATCTGCCTATCAGACCACTGTCCTACTTCTCTCCACACGTCCACTGGTGGCAGCCTCAAAAGCCAGCTCATTGGGTCCTTTCACAAATGTCTTCATATCTTCCTCCGTACTACCTTTATGCATGGAGTACACTTTAAAATAAAAACTTAACAGTGACCTCAGAAGTGTTACAGCAAAATAACTTCCCAAATACAATGACTGTATGACATATGTGCTGCTCTGTTGATATAATTAATATAAAAGCATATTAATATTAATATAAAACCTTTTAAGGTTACGCATTAAAGAGCAAGTCAGATGAAGTTGGGATTTCTTTGGATATCTGATGGAGATGGAAGTAAAAGCATTCTGGAGTACTGGATTATGCTTAAGGCTGCGATTCTTTCATGGAGGTCGCAGAAGTCATGGATTCCGTGACTTTCCATGACCTCCGTGACTACCACAGCGGCTGGTGTAGCTGACTTCAGGGTTGCCCAAGCAGTTGGCTGGGGCCAGCTGCTTGGGCACTCACAGCCAGCTGCACCAACCGCTGCTGGAGCCACCCGGGGCCAGCTGCTCCGGTGGTCCCCGGAGCCAACCGCACCAGCTGCTGCTTGGGAGGCTCCGGGCAGCTGGCACAGGGACCGCCCAAGCAGTGGCTGGTGTGGCTGGCTCCAGGGAGTGCCTGAGCAGCTGTCCTGGGGGTTCCCTGGGAACCGCCCAAGCAGCAGTGGTCACATAGCAGCTGGAGAGCTGCTGGAGAGTGGTCCCCGGGAGCAGTGGCTGGGGTGAAGTCAACCCCCAGCACTGGAGCAGGGGCCCCCTGAAGCAGCGGGGCTCCAGAACTAGAGATTTAGTCACAGGTATTTTGGTAAAAGTCATGGACAGGTCACAGGCCATGAATTTTTATTTATTGCCCGTGACTGGTCCATGACTTTTACCAAAAATACCCATGACTAAATCTTAGCCTTAATTATGCTATCAGCAATGTTGTAGGCAATATGAAGGTGAATAAGTCTTTCCCCAAAACTTTGTATCTCCATACTGTTAAGGTTTGGGGTGGATTGCGTGTGCCCTGAATCACCCATACCTGCCACTAAATATAGTTTTTGTTTGCTAATTAAATAATAATAGCACAGCTTTCACTGCATCCTACCAGACAAGAAAAGGGTTGAGAAATCTGAAAAACTTGATTCTAGAGGAAAAACATCTAGAAAGTACCTTAAAACCTACCCACTGTTGGATATGTCAATCAACAAATACAGAAGCTATTAAAATGTGGTGTGATATAAACTGAAAAAGATGGCCATAACATTCACAGCCAGTTAGAAACAAATTGTTTACTATATAAATGTAGCAGAAGATGAAACATTGCATGTTATAGTACATTATCTGGTCACCAGTTATTGTTTGAAAAATAAATGTTATGTATACACGAGTTTATATAACTACAATGCAGTAGATAGACACATACAGTATATATTACAGCATTTCATATACATGTCTCAAGATGACAGCTGCAGCGTAAATGCCTAGACCCCACAAATGTTGTGGTGATATACGAGAGCCAAGTGATTCTGAATAATGTAAGTGATCCTGAATCTTTGACTGCTTCACTGCCCTTCACCAGTGCTCTCTCACTAGAAGTAGTTCTAACCTTTCAAATTTCTGAATAGCTTAAAGCAGCCTCCAAATTTGTCAGCTGACCCCAAAATTGCATTGGTCTGAGGTGCAGGACTCGGGGTATTATTTAGATCTGGCCCAGTACTAGCTTTCAGATCCAATATTTTGCAACAGCTTAGGGCTAGCTGGTAGTTTCTAAACTTTATTATAATTTTCTGCTCCCTCCAAGATCTGTACAGTAGGGCTCAAGGGAAGCAGGGGTTACAGCGGTTCTCAAACTGTGGGTCGGGATCCCAGAATGGGTCATGACTCCATTTTACTGGGGTCGCCAGGGCTGGCTCAGACTTGTTGGGTCCTGGGGCTGGGGCAAAAGCCAAAGCCTGAGTCCCACAGTCCGGCACCTAAGCAAAGCCCAAAGGCTTCAGCCCTGGGTCATTTCATATAGAATGGGTGGCATGTACAGAGTATGACGATATGTGGGATAAAGGTTTTCATAAGCATTCATTTGGGGCGATCATATAGCTCACTCATGCCTTTACTTTTCATGACTGACGTCTTGCCAGAAAGCCAGCACACCACACCATTACATATTCCCTTCCTCCTTGTCATGTTAAATGTAGATAATTTGAACATGCATTTTAATTCAAATAAGCATGTTTCATTTAATACATTTTCACTAAAATATGTGATACATAATTTCATTTTGTTTGTAGAATGTTCTGCCCTTTCGGAATAGTTTTTATAACAGACAGAACACGTGGATGTAGAAATATTAATTGTCACATTCTGTGCATTTAAAAGTGAATGATTTACAGACATGTATACAGCATATATTGTGGACCATTATAGCTTATATTTACATTTTAAGAAATCTAAATACATTGACTAGAATGGCTATATTTAAAGCATACATAACAGAAGAACTCCAGAAAAATCCAAAGCAAAACAACAAAACCCTATACAGATTGTATTTTGCATAGGGTGAACATACTTCCCTATGCTGAATACAGGACACCTGGTAAAATTACTCATATTCAAGAAATTCAACTGCAATCAATCAGAATGATGCAGTACAAATGGTCAAATTAACATCAAGTTGACTGAGCCCCTATTAAAAAGAAATACCGTGTAGTTGGATTACTTTTATTTGCCTCATCTTTAAGGCTTTAGGGTTCACAGGTGGAGAGGTGACACACACACACTCCTGTACTCCTCTCTCACACGCCCCGGCCAGAGAGTCTTGGGCTTGCNATACATCTGTTAGTCTTAAAGGTGCCACAGGACTCTCTGTTGCTTTTTACAGATCCAGACTAACACGGCTACACTCTGATACTCAACTATTGTCAGTTACTCTCTTACCTTAAGAGGCAGGGGTCCTGTGGACAAAATTGTATGTGATCACACAATTAAAAACCATATCATAATGCACACACACACACAAACAATAAGAACCTGTATGCCAGATTCTCAGTAGGTGTAAGATGACATAGTTCCATTGACGTCAACTGAAGTAGGCAGATTTCCACTAGCCAAGGATCTGGTCTTTTGTCTCCAAAGGTGAAGGCCTACATTAAGCCACTGCATTTTCTCATCTCAATGGGAGTCACACCCACACATAAGAATACAGAATTGGGACAAAAATGTTTTGCTTGGCTAGAATACAACCCAGAGAGACTGACTTCTGGAAAAGAATAAATGAGTAACTTGTCTCTGCCCGTACAACAGTTATTTCTAGTTAATCAGACTTTTTTAAAATCAATGAAACAGCTCTGTAAAAGGTAAAAAAATCTTGGAAACAACATGTGGAATTTTCTGTTCTCAATTTATAATCAAAAGACTTCACTCCTGCAACCGCCTCAGACATGATACACTGCTTTCCACAAGTTTTAGCAATGAATCACATCTAAATTGATCCCAGAAGCATAATGAATTATTTTTCAAGACTTGATTTACTTTCACATGTAACTGCAGTAATTTACGATGGATTCCATTTTGTCTTTCCATGCTTATAAAACAAGCACACGTAAGCAGAAAATATCCCACAAGATGGAGCTTTTCAGTGTGAAAACAATTTGGAAAAGACAGTTATTTTATAGATGGCTAAAAATTTGAAGCATGAGATGCTTCTGAAACAAATCCTTGGGCACAAAACAGGGATGGCTCATGTATTTCATGTGCCATCCAACTTTTTATCTTTTTTTCTAACATCAGCTACACCAATGTTACCAGATAACAATCTGGCTCTCAAATTCTGGCAAACAAGCACCTCAAAACTTGCATGGAAAAGGTATGGCTCGCTTCTGCCATTTTCACAGCAGGACCATATCCACCTCACCTTGCTTCTATTGCCCCGTGATGATATCCAACTGATTTATCCTGAGGTAGGGGGAGGCACTACTGATGTTATGAGGTGCTCTGCTTCAGTCCCATTTTGCTGCAGTTGATAACGTGGCATAAAGGAAAAGAAATTGGAAGTGATAATGCATAGATTTATATTGGGGTGGTAGGAAAAATCAGCTACTAAAAACAGAAGGGCAAAAGACAGAATGATGGTTTATATATATTATACATTATATTGGACCAAATGAATCCCTAGTATAATTTCAGTCAATTAACTGGGGTTAGACCAGGGATTAATTTTACCCACAGTATATTCTAGTTTAAAGTAGGGGGCTTACAATGGGTGGGAATTTTCAGATAGGAAATGCTTAAGAGCAAATGATTTTCACCTTAATAAATCTTGAGATCCATGGATGCAATGTACTATATAAGATGTAGATATTTATTATTATTAAATCATAAATGAAGATGGTGAACAGTGTTACGGGTAGTTGAAATCTACAGTTAACAGAACTAAAATATGAAAGGGAGATACATTATGTTTTATCTTAAACACTGTACATGTGCTTATTGGATTTCAAAGGAAAGATAAAGGTGGGAACTGGCAATGGCACGGGGGTGGGGAGAGGACACAACAGCAGGATTACTGTACCTTTATGACCTGCCACTTTAAAATCTGCCTGCTTTCATGTTGACAGGGCACTGAATCTTTTGAAAAAGCATTAATGTCAGAACATCATATTTTAAAGGAAGAGCAAGTTACCGTATTGAAGCTCTACCTAGATTTAAAAGAAGAGATTTCTTGTCAGACTCTCTCAGCTCTGTAGTACCCAGGTAATTTAAATTTTTCATTCACAAAACCATTCACAAGAGAAAAACCTGGTTTTATACAGATGAGATTTCTCAACCCTGATAAGACATTTGTTGTTTGTTTTTGTCTAGGCTTCCAGTAGTTTTGTCATTTCAATTTGCCTAATTAAAACTTTGTAGTGTAGATTTTAATTTGTCCTTCTTTTATCTGGCTGCCTATTTGTAATATTTAAGAAAACAAACATTAGCCTTTCTCTGCTTCTGCCTACAAAGTGGTCTACATTAGACACTAATGTTGAGTCACTATCACACTAAGGGCAAGAATATTAATGTAAAACACAGACATTAGTTTCAAGCTTTAAAGAGGAGGAAATCTGGTTCTTCTTATACCTGCATTTTATCAGTTTACTCACTGAATGAATACAAAAATATTGCAAACATCTAAACAGATGGCAAATTCGCATATTACATTATCCATCCCCTTTCCTTGAAGAATTTCCCCTAATACACTCTTGCACATTTTCAACGGAATTGGCCTAGTTTTCTATACGACACCTACTGCACCCCTGCATAACTGCATTCTCACTCGGAGTGATATCCCTAATCACAATATGCACATATGTAAAGCACTTGCTGAAGAAAACCTCAGAAAAGGCATTTTGTGGGCTGGCTTGGAAATGTAATGGCAGTGGAATACATTGATTCTTAGGGGGCACACACAAGTATTGAGATCAACTGCTCAGTACTCAGGCTGGTGGAGGCAGTACATACTCAGGTCAAAAGGTTATACTGTGAGCTCCACAGCTAAAATCTAGTTTGATCATCTTGGCTTTTGATGGAGCAATTAAATGGAGAAAACTAAAGTGATCCCAAAGGTCCACCTCTTAAAAGGCTTTTTGAAAGGAAAATAAAGGGACAGGGAGAGAAGAAAGAAAGAGTTAGGCAGAAAACGATGAAAACGTCACCTGAGAAAAAAGCATATCTATACAGCTACTATATGGATACATTATTTACATTCTACTATCTTATTTACAGAGTAGGCCTCAATCTGGTTCCCTATGCAAGCATTCCTATGTCTTGAAAAAAAATCAGTGATTGGCTTTGTAAATTTGATAAGGGCCTTCCAGTCCAGCTTCTGAAGAGGAGACCTGGGACATCCAGCGTCCCTTCCAGCTCCCAGAGAGGCAGAGAGCCCATGTACTCAGTCTATTCACCTTTCCCCCACCAGCTCAGCTTCAGCAACCCTGGTGAAAAGCTTGCAGGCAGAGAGTGAAATTGACAAGCGTCTTTCAGCTCAGCTGCCTAAGAGGCAGATAGCCAGGGCACTTCAGCTTCCCTGCCTCCCTACAGCCTGAGCCTGGAGAGGCTGAGCACCCTCACTCTGCCACTCTCCAGTGCTCAGAGGTGGAGGAGGCGGTTGGGAGGCAGAAAGGGCCAGCACTCAGCTCTGCCACCTGGCAGAAAATGAAATTGTCAAGAGCCATCCAGTTCAAACACTTTATGCATAGCAATCTAACCCCCAATTGCCCACTTCATGTCACGTGATCACTTCCAACATGCATTATCCCTTCTGCTTAACAACCTGTCCCAATTTGTATTTAGCTCAGACGTCCCGCTTCCTTCCCTAGATCTGAAGAAAAACCTGATGTAAGCTCGAAAGCTTGTACCTTTCACCAACAGAAGTTGACCCAATAAAAGATATTACCTCACCTACCTTGTCAAGAGCCACCCAGAATATTTTGGCCAAATTGGATTTGTGAAAAAGGTAATTTTAATCAGCAAATTGTTCAGATGAAAAAAATTTGGCCAGCTCTAGCTTTATCAAGTAGCACATCTGGGAACTATCCAATAATAACTCATCTGAAGGAGGGCTGTCTTTAGCCCACTATCCCATTAGTCTGGTCCCAACACCACTCCTGGGACCCCATTGCTCTTCCTCTTCTGTAGGTTAAGGGAGTGGAGAAAAGAGGGTTGTGTTCTCGCTATACCTGCCATTAGGAGACCCAACTACCATTCCCCACCTTCTTTAGGAGATGCCATCTCCTAATCCTGATTTGAAGTCCTAATCTGCAAGACAACTAGACTACCTACTGATCAGTTTCCTACTCTGGGCACCTGCCAGCTATGATCAAACTAACTTTAAACCTAATCTACCCACCAAGTCTCTGGACTGCTGGGAGGAAGGTTAAAAAAACCAATTTGCCCAGGCCAACCCAGAAATGAGGGGAAATTCCTTCCCAGCCCCCCAGAGTCATGTAGCATGATGCCCACAGCAAAGACCTGTCCCCAGTGGCAGAGAAAGGACCTTATAAGCCTTATAAGTGTTTGTCTGTTATAATCCTTTGGGAGCCATTATCTGCCAGAACAGGCTAGGGCAACCCTGAGTCATGTTCTAAAATGTGTGTACATTGGGGATGCGGGGCCAGTGTGGCTCTCAAGGTTCCTTCACCTCAGTTTCTCAAATGAGGTCAACTTAGCTAGACCCAAAGATCAGACCCTATTAGTAGGATTTTTGCAGGGAGGACCTTCAAAGATCTCAAGTTCAAAAATGTTTTATTACATTACATCTAAATTTTTGAGCCCCCATGGCTGGACAGGTTGGATGGATCTCTCAGCTTCTTTGGTTCTCCCTCTCAGTCTGACTGCAGAAAACTGCGGTGTCCCAAAGGGTTAAATCAATCACAAGACAAAAACAGGAGAGAAAAATTAAGAGGCATAGGTTCAGATGGACGGAGTGGTTCAGTAAGCTGAAAAAGGAGGCAGGAAAAGAAAATAGACCAGGAGGGAGGAGGTACTACACAAAGGGGGATGTAGTAGGCCAAAAGGGAAGCTCAGGTGGAAATGAGCAATGGATGTTTTTTTGTGACCAGTGCAGAGAGAGATTACTTCCTCAAGCACCTAGAAGAGTAAGAGAAGGCCAAAGTTGTAAATACTATAGCTGTCATTGAACGGTCATCATTTGGTAAGTGGCACAGGTTATTATTTCTTATTCTAAATATATGGGGCAAACTGTAATATCTATTTGTACTTGTTAATTATTTAATATTGACCACCTTGTGTGATGCCTCTACTGAAATAAATCACTATTGCACTTCAGCATAGGCCATGAACTTTAAAATGATCACAAGTATTTCCTGAACAAATACGCAATTACTTAGTTTTCTGAAAACACAGCTTTTAACTTCTTAAAAAGCAACAAAGCCATGCAAACTTGTGTCTTTCAGGTTCTTTGAAGAATGCAGAACACATACCCTTCCCCAGTAGCTGCATTGACTACTGGCTTGGAAAGGAGTGAAAATTACCTTAGTAATTAGTTTTTCCACACTTTGTGTATAATTTTACAAAAAATAAAGTTCTGTTTAAGAGATAATGAATATTGGCAATCAAAATGTGTGTGACTTCAATTTTTAATCAATTTTCTATAAAGCCACTGATAAATTGCATGTCAAAGATGACACAAGTCCTTGCTAACAAAAGCAGATCATAGAGCACACTTCCAGGGGACTGCATTCAATACTGAAAAATTGAGAAGCACAGAAATAAAATCAATGTGGTATAGCAGCCATATTTCCACAGAGCTGACAAAAACGAACATTCATGTATTCATATTGCTGGTTTGATTCATCTTTTCAAATATGCAACCATTTCAGGCACTCGCTAAAACCAACCAACCGCTATCACAATTGCAAAAAGGCTCTGAACATGTCATAAGAGACAAGTATTTTGGAATAGTTCATTTCCTGACAGATCTAAAATTCTATCAGTGTGTTTTCAATATCTGCATTTAAAGTAAGGTGGTTACTTAATCTTACACAAAATTTTCAATGGAATAGTATTTTAGACACACACATACAGATGTCTATGTATAGAAGTTGCATATGTATTGATAGAACTTTTTAGCAGAATAATATATGTGTGGTCCAATTACCACACTCCAACACAATAGTTTCTAATGTAAAATAAAAGTATTATGTGTATTGTAAAATGGACTGGTGTGATCCCCATGGTACTGTATTACAAACAGTCAAATCAAAGTGTTTTAGGTCCATTTAATCCTTCTACAATCTGCTCGCTATTTTCTACAGCTGAAAGCCACTCAAGTCCAATAATTGACAATGCTATAAAAACCCAGCTGATTTATTCCCCAGCTGGGAAAGTCAATAAAACAACCTATGACTTGACATCTAGCACATCATTCAGCCAACAAATCAAAATCCTGACAACTATTCAATTCAATCCTGAATGTCTTTACTGCTACAGATACCTGCTATAAGACATTGCTACCTATGGGTTTATTATTGCCCTTAAGAAAAAAAACAGCAACAAAATATAAAATAAATAACGCAGTTTTCTGAGCAATGTTTATAGACTCTTGCTCAGATCCTGAGCCAGAGGGAAACAAGTATTTATTCATTTTTAATTCTCTCTCTGCCTAAGCATTTGGCTACTGTAAGTTAGTGGCTAAAGCGCTTTTCTTTCTGGAATCTCATGTCAAGCTCAAACTTAGGTCTACACAAAATGAGTTTGTCTCCAAGTTAGCGCTCAACAAACACTGGCTCACGTCACGCAGAATTTGGGTAACTTGCACATTTTTAATGCATACGAGTTCAGCACTTAGCATGACAAAATTTGTTCTTACCCCTTAAAAGTTACTAACCTGTACAGGACAGGACTGTGGCTGCTACTAGAGCCAGATGAACAAGTTTGATTTGTGAGTTCGTTCCCTTTACCCACACACCCGATAATAGCTCATTTTCCACTGTTGTATCTCCATTTTTCATAGGCATAAATATCTATTGAATTTATACTATCAATTGGCAACAAAAATAGCCTTTATGAAGAGGAACAGTTTTATGGAGTAATAAGTGTTTATCAATGTGCCTGTACACAAGAGAGAGACAGAGACAAAGTAGTATGAGAGTATAATGTGTGTGTATGTGGAAAACAAATGTAGATAATGTTTAAGACAAAGTGATGCAGTACAACTGGGCTGGTTGGGGCATATGGGTTATTTCACTTTCAGTATGTGTAAGATGAAATGCATTACAACACTGCCACATGGAAAATAGCTCAGACTCCTGGTTAGGTCCTGAGCTCCTGGTCAGGGGTATACGTAATTCTTGAGAGGAAGGAATGTGTCACATTGTCCCCTAGTGACCCTCTGGCTAACATAAGGATTATCTTCCATAGTTTCTGGGAAGCTATGTTCAGCCTTCCTCCATAATCAGCCAGGTCACCAAGATATGAGATTTTTGAGAGCAGAGAAAGTTAAAGTATAAAAAAAAAAAGAATTGGGAAGATCCTTGGAACCCTCTGACTCCTGGGAGTTGAGAAGCAATATAAAAAATAAACAATTCCAATAGCATGTTTTTTAAAATTGCAGTAAATGATGAATTTACAAGCACTATTTGAACGCTGACATTGAAATTTAAGTGTAATTGTAACCCTGTTATATTAGTCTGCTTGCTCTCATGGAACCAAGATAAACTGGATTCAAGAACAGTCAGTCAAGCAGAGAAGACTGAGCGGGCAAGCAAATTATGCCAGCTGCTGCTGAGAACTTCGGTTCAGTTCACCATATTAATCTGGGTGAGGAATGGTAACTGTGATCTAAATGAATTTTCATATCTCAAAACCTCAGGTGAGGACAGAGGCGCTTTCCAAAACTGTTCTCCCCATGAAGAAAAATAGTGATGGAGGAGGTGAGTGACTAAACATTACTGAACTGGCACTTATTACTCATATAATTGTCAACCTTGGCAGATACAATGGAGAATAATCTGTGGCTGTGTCAATGAATCACCATCACCAAGAGAAGAAGTTACGGAGGGCAGGGAGGGAGAAGTCTGATCAAAACAGAAGGGCCTGTTAGATATCAATAAGAGAATATTGAGAAGAAAATATTAATAGCAATCCAATGTTCCAGTTAAATAAGGCAAGAGAAATTTTTACTGTAGATTAAAAAGAAAAGTCTTTTTCTGGCAGAGCTCACTTCTTTTTACAAAAGAATTCTTTGCCCTCCACAACCTCAGTTTCCTCTCTGTTATATGTTCTCTTCCTGGGAGCCCTTCAAGCACCAACCCAAAGGCATCCACAAAAGTCTGTTTGCTAGATCTGGGCTTAAATTTGTTTAATACAGTCATTAAGAACAGTACTTTTTGGGAGATCTGGTCAAATAGTTAAACCAAGGTGTTGAGTTTGGGTTATTATGGTTATAGGAGTCATGTAACTCTTTAGTTATAAGTATTTGGAAAATCACTCAGTATTACTGAGTGAAAGTGTTGATGAATCCCAAGAGTTAAATAATTTTAAGCACAAATACATGATACCAGACATTGTTTATTCATTACTCTCCTGTTCAAAATCCGTCAGTCACCCAAAGAAGGAAATTAAACAATATCTTCTGGCCTAGGTGACGGCAGTACACCATGAAAGCAAACAGTTCTCAGACACATCCTTGTTCTGACATTCACAGAGTATTTGGTGAATTCCTGTAAATAATAAATACAATTTTTTTAAAAAATCATGAACGGTTTGTGCAAGATTCACTACAGCTGAAGGCATTATAAATATGGACTTAAATGGAACTGCTCACTGTGTAAAGGTGGAAGTCTGCAGGGTTGGGCCATTATGTATAATGAATAGTATTTTGATTAGCTTTTCTCTTCAATAGCAAACAATAATAATTTTGTGACCTACAGAAACTGACAGCTATCAAAGCCAAATTAATGAAAGCCTGCATACAGTTGGTAAACAACTGATTTAATTTAACCTGGGTCAGGAATCTGAGACAAGGACTTGGCCTTTAGCAAAAAAAAAAAAAAAAATCATCCTTGCTTTTACCACAAACAATTATCTCAAGTTCAATAGCTTTATTATCCAATTACTATATAGTGAGGTTTTCTACGCCTTTCAAAGTAAGAAGCAGATGTTCCAGCAGCAGAAATTGTTTATACTGGTAATGAAACACAATTCATGACACGTTGTACCCCAGGGCATAAAGTCGTTTGGTTAAGCAACTGTTTTCATAGCAGCTGTACAACAGGCTGACTATAAGAGTCTATGTTGAGTTACATAAAAGGGTTCTAATTCACCATTGTTTGAGGGGAAATATTAACATAGTAGTAAATTAAATTAGAAGGGACTATATGTATTATAAGCCACTGAAAACCAAAGCAAAACAAAATAAAAAAACACAAAATTGCTAAAACCAGTCTTAGAATACCAAATTTGATGTGTCAAAAAAGTATCCTAGTGAAACCTAATAAAAATTATAGTCTATTGGATGGGACATATATTATGGAATCAACTGCTCTATTAATTCCAGCTAATTTATAGCTGGGTCATTTTAAGAGAACAGAGGGCCAAAGAAACCTTGAACCAAATTCTTTGCATGTCCTCACTGCTCCGTTAGTCCAAAGTAGCCTCTTAAAATTAATATTTATTATTACACTACAGTGAACAAAGGTTTATAAATTCATAATCCTTTGCATAACCTGAAGCTAAACATTGTTATATTGGTGATCTCAAATTCATGCAGATCATAAATGGACAGCCCGTGGGATATTCACTTTCCTTGGTCCTGTGGTGTGGTTATTACTGAGAAATTTTAAATGAATTGACGATTAAAATAAAGACTGCTTGTTCCAAATATTATGCATACCACATACTCATGTATTCCTTTCAGGCTGCATTAGCCACTGAGAGTGAAGATTAAACAGACATCAAGTGCTACTGACCTCTCATAGGCACTAAAGCTGTTTCTCTTTTCTCTTATATATATATTTTTTAAAATTTATAAATAAAATGGTTTGGGGGGGGGACAAAAAACCCAGATACCATAGAGATATTAACTGCAGAGTGTAGATCAAACCAAGCACACGGAAAACAAAGTAGTCATCACTACAAGGAAATCTAAAACAAGTTCTACAGAAAACATGAGCTGCATTGCTAAAAACAAATTGCACCTCCAGTGTTTCATCAAGATCAATGATGCCCATAATCAAAAGTATTTCATCCCTGTTTAGCATCCTTACAACCTGAACATTCATCAAACCACTAAATGGATTATGAAAGCAAAGATCATACTCAGATACTGCACCTAATGTGACTCTAAAGACGCATTTTTGCATAGTGAAATTACTCTTTTAATGTTTCTGCTTTCTAATTTATTCTGGTAAGGAGCTCTAAAAATAATGGCAGAGGTGTTAGAATATAAAAAGGCTGTTGGCAAGGAAGAGTGCACAAGTTTGTTTTATATTTATCATATTTTCTGTTGCACTTAGATCATGATTTTAAAAATTATCTCATTACTTTCTTTTATGTCTGTGGACATTAAGGCCATCCCACATGTGCTGTAAAATAAAATGAGCAGCATTCTTTAACTTCTCTAAATAATCTTTAATAACTGTTTAGAACTCAAATTGACAGTAAGCTAGTAATAAAATGCCTAATGCCACTTTATAGGTCACATAATATGACAGTTTATTTTAGCTCAGCTGAGCAATAGCATGGGACAGTTAATGCTGTTCACTACTTTCCGTTCATGGCTTCCGAATTGGTAACTGCTTCAGAGCTCCTTTTCATATCTTCCTTAGAGACCTCACAGTACATAATTGTCTGTTCATTTTTCCCATTCTAATATATCAGCATGCTTAAACAGGCCTTAGAGGTGCACACTGGTTTTCAATTAAAAATCATGTGTCACAATACATATGTGGAATAATATTTAATATGCTGCCAGCAAAGCACTGCATGTCAGTGCTACATAGAAGGAAGTGAACAAAGTAGGGGCTTAAAACTATCCAATTAACCTCTCTGAATTGTGTATTATCCATAACTGGAGGGTGTTATAACAATAGGATGAAATGATAAAATTAGTATCCATGCCAGAAGAGGTATCTGCACAACTGAAAACAGTGCTGGTATGCACCCACCTGTAAGAAGATGTCCATATGATGGGCCGTGGTATCAAAGATACATAAAGTATCTTGCAAAACAGTTTAGGAGAGTATAAAGGCCTTCCCAAAAAATATTACACAGACTGCCTGAGCCTACCAGACCACCTTAGAGAGAGAGAGAGAGAGAGAGGCTGTGAGGAGCTATTAAGGGATAAAGGGGTGAAGGTGGCTAGGGTCACAATGGACTTTTAGGAGAAGATGGGGAAAGAGGGGGACTTTGAAACTGTGTGTAATAAGGGCCATTTTAAAGGTTTGGCCTAGGGATGGCTAACTCAGCTTTAAGTCCCTGGCTCCTGCCTGAAAGCAAGAGGTGATGAAACTTGTTGAAAATTAAAGACAAAGTCCAAAAATTAATGGCTCTCAGCCAATACCCATTAAGTCTCTCTTCTCCAGTCAGCGAGGGGAGAAAGTCTACTGCCTTCATGTGTCAGTCTCCCACCCCAACCATTCGTAGCAACAAGAGAACTGAAATTAGACAAAATGCAAAATTGAAGCACAAGTTCAAGTTCTCATCATAAAAAGCGAAAGATAAGTATTGCCCAAAGGAGTCCAGCAATGGGGTCCCTTTCAAAGTCAGCATCACAAACCTTAGTGCTGGGGTCAGCTCTCATGGTCCTGCACCTCAATATCAAGAAAATCTCAGCAGCCAAAAAGTATATCCTCCTCCAATTGGTCGCAGAACATGAAACACACATCATCTTGCTTCAGGAAATACGTATTACTGACACAACTATCAGCTCATTGTGGAAGAGGGCCTCAATTAGTCACCTAGAGGGCAGTTTACAACACCTACCCTCCCTTGATACAGTGGCTATCTTCTGTTTATGGAACCTGGATATTGAGCTCTGATGTCTGCTTACAAGAGAAGATAAATGGTCTGACTATCTAGTTATTTATATCAAGTAACATTTTCAAAAGTGCCTAAGGGACCTAGGAACCTAAATCCCAATAGGAAATTAAGTTAGTGCCATAATAATCTAATAGTGAATAACAGTTAAGTTATCTGAGAAAATGTGACAACCATCTATATACCCTTAAAGAGTTTTGAAAAATGAGAAGGCCCTTTAGAGTTAGTGGAAGAGACTAACCTATAGATAGAATATGATTCAATTTAAAAGAATATAGATCATAAATTAGCATTCATTTCTTCAGGAAGCAGGTATCTTTAGCCTCACTTTAATATAGAAAATTAGGTTTTCTGTTTTTCATTTAAACCGTGAAATGTAACAAATCACTACTTAAGAACTGGACAGATATTCAAAATAGATACGGAAAAGAACCAATGGTTACTACTTTTATCTCTAAAAAAAGTCACAACTTTCTTAAGATTACGACCCAAAATATACAGTGAGTGGATCCTTGTCAAAAGGAACACTATCCCCTGAGCACCTGGTCCCTTGTTCCAGGGATCCACAACAAGAATTAGCTCCATTCCCCTGTGATTCCTCTCCTCAGGCACCGCCTGTCCTAATAACTCCTCCCCTTCCTTCTCTCTGAAAGAACTTTACAGCCCCAGGTGTAGCCCCGTCCTCTAATTGGATCAATTGGGCCCACACAGTGGCACTGGACCTAGTCTAGGCACAGGGATCAGCTACCCTGTGACAATCTCATATTGGTAGCTGAAGCGTGATAGTTTCTTTTTGGTTTAAATATTTTGGACCTTATGCATTCCTGGTGTAACTCCACTGATATCAGTGGAGTTACACCATGAAAAAATGTAGCTCTTTGTCTCTCAAGACCTCACATAATCAGGAGACATCAAGGTAAAGAAATACCAGGTCTTATCAGTGACAGGATAGAACACCACAGATGAATAGCCACACCTGTACTTTGATTTCTTACCACCACCAGTTTGAATTTAGGATAAAATCTCAGTTGAATTATATTGCTTATTCCTCAAACTAAAACTAATTATTTTTTCCCCAGTTGCAACATTCTCACTAATTTTGTACCTCTTCTATCTACACACAAAGGGCCAAATTTATCCCTGCTGCAACAACATCGCTCCAGTTGCTTCAGGAATTAATACCTGTCTTCAAACGGATGTGTGCAACTCCTATTGAAGTTCTGCTCACATGTTTGAAAGGAAGGCTGGTCCAGTAGTTAGGGTGCTCACCTGGTATTTAGGGGAACAGCTCTACTCAGAGTAACATTGGGAAAGTCATTTAGAGTCAGATTTTTAAAGTTATTTAGGCACCGAAAGACACAGACAGGCATCAGATGGGATTTTGAAAAGCATCTACATGTCTAACTCCCATTGATTTGAAGATCGATTTGAGGATAGATGTGCCTCAAAGCCCCAGGGATCCCCCAGAAAGTATCAAAGGAGAATCAAAGTTTCATCAAGGATGAAAAAGTGTTAGGAGTGCAGGTTGTTTTAGCTACACAACAACATGTGTTGGGAACATTTTTCTCTCAGTGGTACTAGCATTCTAAAATTTAAATTTCCTATTTCTATAATGCTAGTTTATAAATGTGTTAAGACTCTTCATTATTTTGATCAAACCGCTGTCATAGCAGCTTCCATACATGTCTTGTGGTCAACCCACACACTAATTTTATCCTAACTTATAAAAAATCTCTTTGCAATGGCAGTTGACATATCTCACCACAAAAATCATTGACAGCAATGGACACAGCAGAAAATGCCAGTGTGAAAATATTACAATTCTATTCGCAAAAGTACAAACAGCTGTCCGCACACAGGTGCGCCTCTCTTGTGTCTTACAAAATAAAAATAAAAGCATTGTGAATAAATAAAAATAAGCAAACTATCTGAAAGTAGCAGTGGGTGCGAAGAAAATACTGTGGAATCTTCCCAACTCAAACTAGTGACTAGAATACCCATTGCAGATTGCTGAATTTTGCAAATAAGCAAGCTAATATGGTAGAAAACCAAATCAAGGATATTGTACTGAAAGTGCATTTTGATCATTTTTGACAACTGTAGTTTGGTTTAATTATATTTCAAACACTAATTTGCAAGCAAACAACAGTAAATTTTGTAAAAGTTGTAGATTCTGAGGTTTTAAGGCCAGAATGTGGCCATTTAGTGTGACCTCTTGCATACAGACCACAGAATTTCTCTGATGTCTTAGCAATTATGAGACCTCACTGCAGCACTCTCTTATTATATCTTATTTTATTTTCCAGAGAAATGGGGCAAGACTGCTGAGTTTTGTGAAAATTGTCATGTTTGTAAAATAGCAAAGTGAGAATTAATGAGGTTTTTACTGTAGTTAAAAATATATGTGTATATAATTGAATGAGGCAAAGAGGGGCTAGCACAACAGATGGGCTTGTAGTATATTTTCTACAGTGCTGAGTAAGATGTAAAGTTATATTTGGAAGGTGACATAAAATACAGAAAATACTAAGATGACAATATATTCATCATTTTTATATCCTTTATAGTAAAAAGGATTAGATGAACAGTTAGTAGACCAAATCCTAAAGGGCCAGATTTTCAAAATGTAGTTAAGCAGCTGAACAGGCAGATTAAAAACAAACAAACAAAAAACCCCAACAAACTTTTGTTGTTGTTTTTTTGAAATCCCACTAGACAGCTAAGTGCCAAACCTGGTTAGTAGAGCTGGAAAACAATTTATTGGCAAATATTAAATTCACACCAAAAAGTGCAGTTTCAGGGCAATCAAAACTATTTGCAAAGTTAGGTCAAATTTGGCAAATAATTTTGGCCGAATAAAATATGATGATTTTTTGATAGTTTCCATTTATTTTCCTTTCAACATTTTCAAAAAGAGATGTTTTGAAATGTCATTTTAAATTGATATTTTGTTTCAACAATGTTGATTCAAATCAACCTGCACAATTTTTTCTGTTTTCTTCTTTTTGGCAAGAAAGCCAGGAAAAAAAAGTTTTCAATTTGAATCAAACCATTTCATCTTTTTTATGTTTTGATTTGGCTACCTAATGGAGGAATCAATTATTTGCTCAGCTCTACTGCTTAGGTGCTTCTGAAAATCCCACCAGGCACCTCTATCTGTATCTAAATAATCTTTGTGAACAGGTCCTTATTTAGTCCATAGTCAAGTACATCATCATTTGAAGTCAATGAGAGCTTTGCCAGAGTAAAAACTGAATAGTGATTTCAGTATTTGCCTCAAGAACAGAATCTGCAGTTAAACAAATGAAAATAGTTACAGAAGTTTACTCTCTGGTCAAGCATGGGATACCATACTGAAGAAATGGACAGATGTATTACAGACATCTTTGAAGCATCCAACAGAGACCACTATGAGTGTCAGCATATTAGAATGCAATTGTTCTACTTCAGTACTTCAATTTTAATATTCATAATTACTGAGATATGGTCCTTCTTTTCCATGTTCCTCCCCTGAACTCACCAGAGAGCCATGGAAATAACTGAATCCAGAGACGGAAGAAAGTGCAGAGATTTTTCTATATAGTACATTTCCTAGTACTTTGCTCAGTCTACTTTACAAAGTCTCAAGTAATGGCTTTTGCCCCCTCCCTTAGGAGAATATTCTGCACTCTGACAGATCTTAATATCATGCAGAGTAGCACCTTAATTTTCAAACAGTCCCACTGGAATCAATGGGACTATTCACATGGTAGTGTGCTACTCCAAATGAGAAAGGGTAGCAGTTAGTCTGGCATTGCATGTTCTTTAGAAATCCATGATTCTTATTGCACAGGGTTCTGTTCTTCTCTAGATGGTCAGAAACATTTTTAAATAATATTTGTTCCATTATTTTACAAGGAAAGCCATTTAGATTTATAGGATTCCAGTTGCCAAAGTCACACTTTTGACCACATGCCTCAGATGGACCACACTGAGAATGCCACACTCAGAGCAGACTGCAAGGGACAGGGCAGATGATCCTCAAAACTGGTGGTTTATTCAATAATAAGATTCACCAAGCCAGAAATAAAAGGGCTTCTGCAGTACCACACTGGTTAACCAGTCCCCTTTATGCATTCCAGTCCTTGGCTCCCATCCAGACAAACTGGTCTAATATACTGAGGGGTTACTGAAAACCCATTTCACCATATGTGAGGTTCTTATTAATCCCAAAGAATCAAATGATTACCCCCTGGTCAATATGTATCTCAGATCTTACCCAAACACTGCACTGTCAGACAATCCTTAGTAAACAAATTAAAGATATATTAATAAAAGAAAATAAGAGAGTTATGAATGGTTAATAGATCATATACATACAAATGATGACAAAGTCCTTATATCAGGTTTGCAGCAGTGATGGAATAGGCTACTGGCTACAAAAGTCTCTCTGGTAACTTCCAAAAGATTGGAAGGTCCTCAGTTCAAAATACTCCTTTTAGTTGTAAATCCACAGTCTAGAGAATTAGAGCAGGAAAGAGACAAAATGGAGGTGTGTCAGGTGTCTTTTATATCCTCTGATCTGCATGGAAATTTACTGTCCTAAACAAAGCCCACAGCCCAGATACATGGAAAGTTACTGGCCCAAGATGGAGTCCAGGGTCACTTGTCCTTATCGCATGTCCTTAGATGCTTTGCTGACTAACAGGGCAGCCATTGCACATACTCTTTCTGAGGCATCCACAGGAAAGGTTTACTGGGCCGGATGAATTTCTTCAATGACCCATTGTGAGCTGAGTGTCCTTAATGGAACATCAACACAAAGTTGTTTAGCCCTGATGTAAATCTATCTGGAGAATGTCACCCAGGAGCACAACATATGTTTAAGATACAAGTACATAGCCAATATTCATAATTTCAGATACAAGGATGATACATGCATATACACAGGATAATCGTAACTTTCCCATTGATACCTTACATGCAAGATACTTTGTGCAATGCAGGCTTTGTCGCAATTGTATAACAGTGGTAGCAACAATGATATAAATGGTCATTTTTCTTATACACAGCATCACAATTCTTCTTCTATTGGAGAGCATTATAAGTGTTTCTCCCCCACAATTCCCGCCTAATTTACTGTGAAATAATATTATTTAATATTCAGAAATAATGGTCAGAGCATAGCTAATTCCCTTAACACTGTAGAATGCATATCATTCAAACACATCAATTAGCCCTGTATATGCTCCATCCCTTCAAGTATGCCCTTACCTACTTTTTTAGCAATACAAAGTCATTATTTCCAAATTGTCCAAAATTTCTTTTCCTTATTTTTCTTTTTAAAGCATAGCCTTTAAAAGGAGTTCGGTATTTCAAGTGATTTGAGCCTCAGTTTCATCCCTCTACTTAGTGGGCCTATTCTGCTTCTAATACTACTCTGTTTGCAAAGCCCTTTAACAAAGAGAGGGTCACCTTTTGAATCCCATCCCCTAAGTACCAGATGATTCCTGCCATACCTGTAGTGCATGAGGGACCAATTACAAATGTATTTCTCCTACAAGGAGCTAACAGTGTTGGAGAGCTTTAGAGTGTAGGGCCCATTTATTTTTTCGCCTGATATGAGCTAGTGAAATGCGAGTAACAAATGAATTTGAGATTAAACTGAAGTGACAGCCAGGTCCCCACTATGATATCTGAGACCCTCATAATAGCTAGTGATGTAGACTCCCTGTAATACAGACCAGGAAACCATCTGTAGCTTTTTATTGGTCTGAAGGAAGATCATGAGCTTCAAGTCCAGCATGACTAATTACGGTAATGAGCAGGGTCCCAGAAATTATCCTCACCTCTTCTGAACCTGTATCCTAGAGCATTGTTCATCAGTCTTGAATCAAACCACTATCAGGGAGGCTGATTCTAGCCTTTTGTTTCCATAAAATACACATAGCACCTCAAGAAACAGCAGGCCCCTAAGGAAAACTATCACTTCCAGAAGTGTCAGTGGTAAGTAAAGGAAAAGCCCAGGTTGATAATGATTGTACAAGTACTTATTTTCACAACTCTGCTCCGTAGGCTCCATTAAATGCCAGAAAACATTTGTGTTTTATCCAGTTATTTGTATTTTATTTTTGTTTTTAGGGAAATAGGCAATTTAATACTATGAGAGATGTACTCTCCTAAGCCATGTCACCTACGTGATACCAGTTTAGAGACTCAACTGTTTGGAGGGTAAGCTGAAAAAAAAAAGGGTTCTGAAGCTGTCAGAGATATAGAATGCTGTCCGTACCATGCTGCTTTTCCGTTTGATGCTGATTTGAGGCTCAAGAGAACATTTGGAGGCAGAGTTAAACAGTGTGTTGAACTAAGCAGTAACGGAAAAGTGGCACAGTTGGGATTTACCTCCTGAACAGTTTCAGAATGTTTTTGCTTTTTTCAACAACTCCGCCTTGCAACACTTCAGCCTTGGAAAGGCATTGAACTTGAAAGCTGCTCACTGGTAGAATCCTGTTCATTTCAGTCCAGGGCAGACTGACCCTGGTAGGTACAGTGGGACAATATACTTTTATAGGATTTGAAGTCCACTGAGTAAATCAAGAAACATTTAGACTCCTGTTAAATTTAAATCTTTCTCTCAGTTGTTGGCTGCACTAAGATCTCCATAAAAAAAGAAATGTTCATATCATTTCATTTCAGTTCAGGCTAAAAAAGGCCTATATGAGCTGCAAGCTACTAAAATTTCAGAACATTTAGAAAACCTGATTGAAGTCTGGCTTTGGTCCGATAAACATGTTCTATCTGAGACTAGGACTGAAGATGAATCAAACGACTGGTGTCTATTTATAAGTATGTTAAAAACAAAGTTACTCAGTGTTAAGCTGGAAGGGGGGTTTGCAAGCCATCATGTTAAAATTCTACCACCAAATCAAAGGTAGGATTTGGATGATTTATCTGCACTCTCTGTCACAAGTGACAATTCTCCCCAGGCAAAAACACTAATAAAGAGCAATCCTTCAATATTTTTAAAAAAACTTTATTTTTTGTATTGCAGTCCAGAATAGAAATCCCAGTCAGGATTTAGGGTCCCATTGTGCTAGGCATACACACACACACATCACAAAAAACATGGTACTTATCTCCAAGAGCTTAGGTAGGGCTAGATCCACAAAGAGAATCAGGTATTACAATGCCTAGCTCCTAGATGCCCTGCCACCCAGAGGAACCCTCAGCCCTGAGTTAGACAACCAGGTTCCTCATACAATGCAGGGGAGAGTTAGGAGCCTGAGACAGGGATCTTCAGGAGCCAGCAAGCTCAGCAAAAGCCACCTAAGCTAAGCAGGAGTGAAATGCAGAGGGAAGGTATGGTGCGCTTAGGGCCCAAATTCACAAAGAGCCTTAAACATCTAACGCCCACTGTTCTGTACTTGGGAGCTGGAGGGAGGAACCGGTCTGTTTGCTCGGGATTCTCAGATGCAAACCCTCTCCTGGAAATAGGTGCCTAAATCAGGTCACCCCTTTCCAATGAAAAACCAGAAACACACCCACCCCATTGTAGTTAACCACCAGGATGTGAAACATCCAGATGCAAATTCCTGTTCTGCCTGATTCAGGGACCTTGAACCCAGGTCTCCCAAACCCCAGGAGAGTGCCCTAAACACCAGACTATTGGTTATTCCAGGGCAGGGCTCTCTCAATCTCTCCTGCTGGAGGTGTTCCACCTTGTATGAAGAATTAAATATTCACTGGGCCAGAGGGAAAAAGGGACTTTACAGCCCAGTAATGAGGTCACTCACCTGGACCTTGGGAGGATCAGGCTTGTCATCTTTCCCCAATCCAGACCCAACCTGCTTGCCCCAGCTGTCTTTTCTAAAAGGCTCAATCTGGTTGGCATGCTCAGAGCATGTCTAAACTCTAAGTAGCTTATTAGCATCAGAACTCAGGCAGCTTGTTGCATTCATACTGGTGGAAACGTTGACACCTGTAGGTGTTTGGGAGCCTTCAGGGTTATGTGGCAACTGAGTGTTGATTGTGGGACTGTCAGTGGTGCTTATGTATTGGACTTAGGCAGCTATGTACCTTGGTACATCTAGCCCTTAGAATTTACACGATGGACATGACAGATAGATGAGGATATAAACATGCAGCAGAAAGAAGGGAAGAAGTAAGTTGCAGGTTAAAGATATAGGATTACGTGTACCCTCAGTTTAGGGAGACGTGCATATAAATGGGTCAAACTTTTGTTTATCATTTAATTAAAAAGTGTAACACATCATTCTGTGTGGTCATGGTGGCCAAGGAAGCATTAAGAGTGATTTGAATGAGTCAAGGGGGAAGTTCTGACTTCAGAAGCACATTCAAAGCTTAAAGCATGGCATGGAAAGGAGGCAGGTATCTGTTTGTGAAAGGAGGGGACAAAAGGAGTATCAAAGCTGGGAGCGTTAGCAATAAGTATAACACGTGTAATTAACTTCTTTGTTGAGCTTCATGGCAAATCTAATAGGCACATGTGGTTATCTGGGGGCAAATCATGGTCCCTCTGATGTCATGAGCAAATTCTCACTGACTTCAGTGATACTTGGAATTGGCCACTAGCATTAGGGGTGGTGAGAGGAGTCAGTGTATATTACTGGCTGATTTGACTGTAATGGCTTATTTATTGCAAGGATTGATACTACGTCTGGGGACATTTTAATTTTATTTCTTTATATTTTATTTTTTGCCATAGCTGTTTACCTTGTAAGCACCATTTGGACACTTTTTAAAACTTGGATTATTCACATGTCTATTTCTAATGGCTCCTGTGAGCCATTCTACTTTATCACATAAATTTGTGCATTATTGACACAACGGACTATAAAGTCTCTGAAGTCATTATGATGTACAGTGTCAACAACTACTGCGGGACTCTTTACTCCATATATTATTGACAGACTCATCAAATGTGGCCACTGCACATGCTCTTGAGAATGCATGTCAGAAATACTGATGCCATTTTTAGTGCACTGAGGGCAATTTTCTTGACAAAGGAACTCTATTTTGTTTTCCCCTCCTCCCCAAATACCCAAAGGCATTAGCATTACCTATTATGACCATCCATACCTATAATGGCACTAGTTTTTTTCCCAATAGGCATTTTGGTACCACAGGTACAGTATTAACCAATACACAACAGTTATTCATGTTCACAGGATGAGGTATTCTATTTCACTGAAACAGAAAATGAAAAAAAACCAAAAACCTCCAAATGCAACACTAAAACTTGAGAAGTCACCACAAAACAGACCCCCAAGGACATAGCTCATCTAGTACCAGAATACACAGAGCTGAGAGACAATGTGTAGTCTGTGTTTCTGTTTTAGCGATGAATTCACGCCTGCAGGTACATGACATTAACAACCTTTATCCCAGAGGGACACCCTTGCTACTGCCTGCCTTCCACCACATTTTCCATCAGGAGAGAACAACTTTAAAATGTGCTTCATGCTTGACTGAAAACTTGCTGACACAGGTACTTGTAGGGAAGCAACGAATCAACATATGATCCAGCAGAGATTTGGCCAGACCTGCAGAACCCCACCAGACCACTCTGGCTTTTGCTGCTACTGCCTACAAAAAAAAGGGTAACAAAGGTGAGAACGCGTGCCCCCACTCTGGCCTACCCTTTAGAGATTCCTGAGGCATGGAAAGAGGGAGACGACACTACAAGCCTCCACCTGAACACAGGCCTGCCATTCACATTAGAGGCCTTTTCCCTCAAGTTCCTGCCACTTACATAGTGAGTGTATGAACCATTATAAGAGCAAATATATTGGGGCATGAGAGTGCAGGATGGAAGGGAGCCAAGACTTGTTGTGAAGGAAAAAAAGCCAGGGTACTATTAGAAAACCAGAGAGGGAGAGGGAAAGGGGGTCTCAGAGGAGCCTTTAAGAGCTCAGAAAAGCTTTCAATGAGCACCTGAACTCAGGTGATTATGCAAATTGCATCTTTACTGTTTCACCCGAGCGTTGAGGGATTTTTTGTTTTGGTTTTCTGATTCGTTCCCAGTTCCTAGCACTGTTCAGATGATACAGCACCCTTTATTATTTAGTCAAATCTATTTTTGTTTGATTTATCCAACTATAGAAATAAAAAGGTGCTTCGAACTTACAACCTGAGGCAATATTTTTAAAAAATCATTTATAAAGTATGGTCTTCTAATAATTTTTTGTCATAATTTTGTGGCTCAAAAGCTCTGAGTCTCCAGTTTTCTCTTTACAGGGATGTCTTGCTCTCCAAATTACACTCTACTCAACTAGGTTTAATTCAGATTTTTCAACTTATATTTTTTACATTTTTATATTTTTTTGTTTTAACCAGCTCATAACTGATTCTCCTTTTCAATCAACTAAGAGAATGGAATAGAAGATTAATCTGAGGGTTATTATTGCTTTCTGCTTTCCCTTGTTCCTGTACATCCAGCTGCTTTAGCAACCTTTGCACATTCTGCTTTACAAATGGACAATAATTAAAAGGATAATTATTTCAATTGAATACAGGAAAAGTCAGTCTCCCATGGAGCACACATATGAAATAAAGTAACAGAGGCAGGAGGAAAGGAGACTTGTTTGTAAAAACTAAGTACTAAACATACTAAGATTACTACTCCCAAGGACTTTCAGCTACGAAAATATTAAAAGTGCTCTCTTTTCTCAAAGCAACTGGCTATTGCTAGCAACACTCAGCTGGAGTGATTCAAAATACACAGTGGACGGACTGTGAAGTTTACTCTTAATTTACAAATAAAGCAATGTGCAAGACACCTGTTCCCTAAAATGTGAATAGTCCTAGGAGACAGCCCTCAGCTCTGCCAAAGTCATAAACAGCCACTAAAAGCTGCTTGTTAAAAAAGTAGTAAAAGGACCCTTCCAAATCAATCTTTAAAGACCCTCTCCTCCTGCAGATACTTATGTACAGCTGTAGGAGCACCTCTATAGAGGGTTATCTCATAGTCACACAAATGCTAAATGTATTAATCATTGTGAATTACATTGCAGTGATATGAAAATCAAATGAATTCTCAGCAATGCCTCTCCTATATTCACACTTACAGGATGCTCATCCACTGCTCTGGTGAGCTGTGCCAACATTAAAAAAAAAGGCAGCTCAAAAGGCGTAAAAAGACAATGAAAAATCCTCATTTTTCCTCACAAGAAATCACTCTGCTAGAGCCACTCCTAGACCAATCTCCTTCACATCAGGATGAGACACAACAAAGATGATCCTTAGAAAGGAAGAATGGTTCAGTGGTTTGGATGCTAGCCTAGCAGTTGGAAGAATCAGGTTCTATCTGTCCTGCCACAGACTTCTTGTGTGACTGCAAGCAAGTCATTAATGACTTTGTGCCTCAGTTCCCCAGCTGTAAAATGGGGATAATAGCACTTCCCAACATCAAAGGGATGTTGTGAGGACAAACATTAAAAATCTCACTTATTACAGTAATGGGGGACGTATAAGTTCCTTATGATGGATAGGTAGTATATTCCCTTCAGTCCTCTGCTGGTCAAGGGGCTAAAGTTACTCAGCACTCACAGGGCCCAAAAATACAGAAATAATTTCCCGTAGAAACATCCCATTGCTAAATGGCATCACGAAAAGGTTCACAGCACTAGCTATAAATGAAATGAGTGTTAGCCTCAATTTAATCCTGAATGAAAATGACTGAGATTTTCAAAGCAATGCAATGATGTAGTTAGACATCTTCCACTAATGAATGTAATGTAGCTATATCCCCTGCACTACTTTGAAAATCTCAATCAATGCATCCACACCCATGCACAATTCAATAGAGATGATATTCATTAATGAGCATTAGCAGAGCTCAGTAGGATAACATATGGTCACATGCCTATGCTACTCCCTCTCCCAAGGCCTGAACCAAAGCCCAGTAAGTAATTGGGGAGACTTCCATTGACTAAAATGGGCTTTGGATCAGACTTTATCTGTCTCTTATTTGATGTGCACTAAAATATCTTCCCCTATTTCTAAAGGGTGAGGAGACTTACGGAGTTCTATTGCTAGATTTCTGGAATCCAGTTTATCTGTTCTTGTTATTGCTTTCTTTGCAGAAAGAATTACATAAAATTATAATGTTTGGACTACTCTAACACATATTTAACATATCTGCTACCTAGAGATGCTTAATGCTTCATTTATCAGAACTGCAAATTTCTCTTGGAATGCATTGAAACAAGTAGATAAACACCTGCTGCAATGGCATAAAAGCTATGGCTCCACATATTGGCATTTCTTTGCTTTCCAAAGTTTGTGTGTGATGTTTAGGGTGATCTTTCTTGTAAGTATGTGCAAAATAAAAATTGCCCCAATAGTTAATAAAATATTTGCTATATGCCCCAGGCTATCTGAGGCAGAGCTGTGCTGGAAGGAGGTGTAGCACTTTAACTCTGAGATGCAGAAAAAAGAATGTTCATTGGAACACTCCATATCACTTATCCTCAATGGGGATCTTTCTCTGCCAAATTCCAACTTTACCCCCAACTGCTCCCACAATGGAGACATTAAAGTCTCAGTAAGTATTTTATCCCCACTTTCTTCGTACTCCCAAACAGATTAATTTTTTGCTCAAACTTTTCCCCCAAATTCTTCTTTAAGCAGAAACCAAGCAAGAGAAATACCAATCTGAAGTTAAGAAGAAAACAGGGTATTAGAAAGAAAACTTATTTCATACATAACATAATGTGTTTGTAATGTAGCCTATAGGATTAACCTGCTTGCTTGCATATATATATATTTCTTATAGTTTAAGTATTTAATGTATTATAATAGGTTTATAAATTTATACTAAAAATAAGTTTGGCTGTAATGCAAGAGGCCATATCCTGTACGTTAAGCAAAGGCAAAGTTAGCATATCTATATTAAGACCTTTTACTCAGAAAGCAAAGTTGACCTATATCTTGTTACCTAAATAGATAAGTACCCACGCCTATGTCTATGACCTTTTATCTAGATCAATGGAGAATGGCATATGGGGTTTTTCAATGTTGTACCCACAGACTTAACAGGTACACCACAAGAAAACTTATGTGCATATATAGGTGTCATCAATACGCTCAAACATACTAGCCTATGGAGTAACATTTTGTAGGTGAGGAATGAAATTTGGGCATAGGAGGAAGGATTTCCGGCACTTGTGCCCTATAAAAGAGGTGACCCACCTTGCTAGAGCACTCTGCTCTATTATTCTCACTTACTTCCTCCACTCTCTCTATCTATTCTATCTATCTACGATGAGTGCTACTATTAGTAGGCTGTATTTGTTTTTCTTAAACTTTAAATTTCAAGGGAACTAGGCTAAGCTTGGTTTCCCTAAGTTTTTATTCTTAGTTTATTAGGTTTTGATTTTAAGTTTAAGTTAGTCAAGTAAACCCTAAGTAGCATTAGCTTTTTCTAAGCACTGCATCCCTCACTCAAGAATTGAGAAACCTGAACTGCAAGGCTGGTCCTGTGTCTCTTACCACCTGGTTATCAAGGAAGAGTGTGAGTATATTAACAAACCTTTGTTGCATATAATACTATATTATCATATGTCTCTTTTAAATAGCAGTAATGCAATCGTAAGTCTGAGTATTTTACCATTTACTTACTATTATTGATTTTAATAAAAAGTCTTTAAGGCTATATCTGTCTGAAGTATGAGCTTCCTGTCATACCCCCGAGGGCCATTTGTAAATTCTGTGGAGCCTGATTTGGGACAAGAACTTTTATCTTCTGATCAAACAGATTGGCGAGCCTAAAACCCATACTATTAATATTACTAATTAAATTAGCATTCATATTAATTAAATAAAAATTAAAATTGATAACTTAAATTAATATTATTATAACACCCTAAATCAGGCTACAGTTAATCAGTGCCCCACTATAATAAATTCATATATTACACCAGGCTGATGCACTTAAATACTTTGCACTGTAAAAAAACAAAACAAAACAAGATGTACCAGGCAACCTGATTGGATTCCAGCTATGTGAGTATAATCTATCAAACCGGAAATTAACTGATAATCACTACACTGGTATTCAATTGGGACTGACAATGATCTGAAATAATCTATTTGGGGAACAGTATATTTAGAATATGTTTCATGTTTTTTCTGTTCATTTAATCATTCATTATATTTGCATATAAAACAGCAAAGGGACCTTGTGGGATTAGAAAGCCTGTACAAATATTCAACAAACTGTTGGCTGCTTCCACCCAAGCTGTGCTAATGCCAACAAACCCTTTCAAGTTGTTGCAGCTCAGGGAAAAGCAGCAAATCTTTACAGAAAAGCCAGTATTTCAATACGGGGGAGAGGTCACCCACCCACCGCCCTTGGTTGGAGCCAAGTTATAAAACTAATTTCTGATTTTAAAACATTTGTACTTCTCTATCCCCCTAAATAGCAAGTTTTTATGTGCCCTTCCACCACTGAAGCCACAACTCATTCAATATAGATAAAGCTGAAATTATAAGTATGTTGAGAAGTGCTTTAGGATCATAAGTCTCTAAAGTCAATGGTCACTAACATTTTTTGAAAATTAACTGCATTTTGAAGATTTAATTAAAACCTTTCCTTGCATATTGTGTTTTCACCTAAGTATTTATAATAGCCAATTAGAAATGAAAAAAGACTCGTTAGCCATTTAGTCCAGCGTCTTCTTGTTTCAGGATTGATGTCACAATATATTTTCTTGTGTTTTGTCCAATCTTGTTTCAAGTAACATTGCTTCCATCACTTTCCTTCGGGATTATTACACAGTCTAACAGTTTTAAATGCACTTGTGCTAAGGGGAGATTTTGAGTCTTAATAAGAGGTTTTCCACATATTTACCCTATATTACCCATTTGGCTCCATTATTCTTAGATTATCTTCTGGTGTCACTCTAAGCAAATCCATATTATCTGCACACTTCACTCATTACCAGTAAAAAGTATAAACCTTTGGGGTTCTGATGAACTCCTCACTAACCCTGGATGCTCAAATAGCAACAGTGGCAGAAATGCAGTCTTCCTCCTTTAAATTTCTACAAGATTATCCCTTTTGCTATTGATTAAGGATGTAGTCACAGTTATCCAAACATTTGTCACCAACTGTTTACACAAAATGAGCAGCATGCCTCTTCATGAAGGCAAACCACTGAGAGTACAGCACACCAATTCTCTACACACCTCATTAATCTCAAATTTACTTTCAGTGCCAATTCTAGGTCTTGTTCTTAATCTGCAAAGCCATCAATGGACCGGGAACCATTGTCAAAGACATCCATGACACCCAAAGACAGCTGTGCTTTTCTGGAACAATGCAGCTAACCAGACCTAGGACAAAGTTTTTAACAGCCTGAGATAAAATATTTGACCTTGAAACAAGGAAATATAAGACTTAGCCAAAACCTTCTGGTTTTTAAATATGCCAGAAGACTCATCAAACAGACAACATTTTTCTACCATAAAAGAAGGTAGCACTGATATTGCAGGAGATACACTAACATCAGAGAAAGAGGACACACACACACACACACACTCTTCATAAAATCTGGGATAGGCGAAGAGGAAAATCCACCATGGACCGTCTACATTAGGGTTTTGTACTGCTCTCTGATTATATATTCCACACTTAGGTACAACAGTGACAAGCTCTGTAGAAAATCATAAGACAAAATTTCACACCTCTTCCTCCATACTAACCCCAAGGAATCAGACTTTTTGTATATGGAATTGTGCTGGGGAGGGGAAGAGATACAAATGATCCATCCTCACAATCAAGGAGGCAGGAAGAATGCTGCAGAGTTACAATGTAATCCAGCCATGGCCACTAGTCCTGCTCAATAGTACAATAGCTACAGATCTTACATAGACTTGCATCTAGTGGCTCTTTCCTCGGTTAACTCCAATTCAAATTATGTGGCTGCATTTACACTGACCCCTTCTGCAACTTGTTTGCCAGCCTCTGCCCAGAAAACAAGGATTTAATGACTTGAAGACAATATTACCTTCTAACATACTGGAGAAATGATCCTTCTAAAAAATGGTTGAGGCACAGAGTTAGGAAGTAAAAGAGAGATTGAAATACTGCTGTCAGAGTTGTACATGTTCATTAAATAAATAAGCCTGCGGTCTTCGGAGTTGTCCGTCTGGTATCTTTCACCAGCATTAAATTCACTTTTTTAAATGGTGGTAGTGAATGTAATATGATCATTCACTACAGCCATTACCCAGATTTCGGTCTCCCTTTTGTCTCACACACTAAATATCCAACCATTTCAACCCAGATAAGAGTGACCATATGGACATGTGCATAATAACGTCTAAAGCACAGAATCTTTTCTATTGTCAAAGAACTGATCCCATAAGTCTAGCAAAAGTTCTGATAACTGCACTATGTAACTGCACTATGATTTGCCTAAACCACTTCAAATGAATGAACTTAATTTTTAAAATGTTTAGTACCAAGAAAAAATATAACATAGGACATTAGCAATATTAGTCTCTACAAAATTCTGCAATTTCAAAAAATTGTTTTTTATTGTTAATATATATATTTATTATTTGACATGGTCTGTCTGTTATTTCTGAAGCACCATAAGCATGGCTGGTGTTTAAGAGAAAATTCAAAAGAATAGTGTCTGCCCAGACATAGGACAGAGAGAAATGGTGGGGAGGTTAGAGGAGGATGAGGTTTGCAACTGCAAAAAAATCACAAGATGGAGTTCTTTTTTAACATTGTTGTTCTTTAATACCTTAACACATATGTATGGCTTGTGGGTCCAAGTTCATCAACAGGACAGGAGTGACAAAGTAAAGGCCAGTGCTCAAAGCCAACAAGCAGCAAGGCAACAATGGATGTAAATAGGGTATGCTCAACCCTCCCCTCCTGTCCAAGGAGACTGTGTCCCAAGAGCAATCCACTATGGCTGCTTCCTCCACAGGCCCTACTCAGTGGAAATCAAAGACCCCAGTTTTCCTAGAATACCAGCATCACCTATTTGGTCACACCCAACACAGCAGCTAGGGGAAGTACTGCCTGTTCAGCCCACTCTGGATCATTGGGCAGTTATCTGGAGACCCCGTGTGCCAGCAATAGTTCCCTTCCCTTCCATCTGCTTCCCAATGCAACACACTTTTTTCCTTCACATGCTGAAAACTAGGTATTGCAAGCACATAATGGACTTGATTCAATCCCCACTGTAGTCAATGGAAACATTCCTGTTGACTTCAGTGGGAGCTGAATTAAGTCCCTTATGCTTTCTATATGACATTCTTTAAAATATGCAGTATTGTTGTAACCATGTCAGTGCCAAGATATTAGAGAAAAAGTGGGTGAGGTAATATCTTTTATTGGGCCAACTTCTGTTGGGTCCTACATATGCCTGTCACAACGTGTGGTGTATCTCATCCAGTGCACTAAATGCCTCAATAACAACTATGTGGGTGAAACCAGACAATCACTATGCTCTTGAGTGAACTCACCCAGGAAAATGATAAAATACAAAAATACCACTGGCTGAACCCTTTTCACAAAGCTATCACTCTATATGTGACCTAACAGTCCTCATTTTCAAAGGAAACCTGCATAACACTTTCAAAGGATGAGCCTGGGAGCTTAAATTCATAACTCTGCTAGACACTCAAAATTATGGACTGAATCTACACACTAGATTTATGGTTTATTACAACAATCTATAACCCACTAACAACCCGCCCAGCTGCCAATCCCTCCCGTCACCTTGAATGGTCCCTTGAAATATGTGTTAACTACTTCTGCTAAACAATCTGTTCCATCTTACAGTTAGCTGTGACACACAGGGTATGTTTCCCAGACCTGTGCAGGTTCAAAAGTTTATTTCTCTCACCATCAGAAGTTGGTCCAATAAAAGATACTACCTCACTCATCTTGTCTGTCTCATTCTTCAAAATATAAAATCTGGATCATATCCATATTAACACCGAAATAGCTCTGTTGACATAATACATCATAATCGCTGCAAAGTCACTGCATCAAAGATCCACTTAATATTTCTGTGCTGCAAATTGATACAGTGAAATATAATAGCTCTTCAGAAGCTAATCCAATGAACTGTATCAATGATTCATACTCAAGTGTCTTTTGATTCCTCCACATGCAACAGAACACCTTGAGATGTATGCTGGGAGTTAAAGGTAGAGTAGTAACTGTACCTCTTGAGATTATGATTATATCTGGAACTTTAAATCTCATTTTATTTTTTAAATTTAATATTTGTGTTTCTTTGGAAGTCCTGTAATGTAAAAAGGCAAACAGATCATAACTAAGACCCTACCTAATTTGCAATATTGTGGTAATTGCGGATCCCATATTAGGCTTCCATCACAATTTTGACAGCAGGGACCCTCACTCTCAGCTCCAGGCGTCCGACAGCGGAAAATCACAAAAAAAGGAATAATGGACCTTATTACCACAAATAATAAGGTCTATTATTACTTTTCTGTGATTTTCTGTTGCTTGTCCGTAACTCAGCTGCAATTTTTGGACAATCATCCTGTAATTCAAGTAGGCCTTAATCATAATTTAATTTTAATCAGAGTACAGTCCATTCTGTGCATTGAATGAGGCAGGGGCCCTGTGGAAAAAATAGCACCGTGATCATGTAGTTAGAGATTATATCAGAACGCAAATGTACGGGGGGTGGGAGGGCGCACAACCAAGACTGAAGGTTGCCAGACACTTCTAAAGTTTTCAATGTATGACCTTGTAACCTGTGCGTTTAATTAATTTTTTAGGCATGTATGATTGACATTTAAAATAAGCCAAATTCAGAAAAAAACGGACTCAGTTTTAAATCCTGCCACATTTTCCATTATGGTGCCGATATGTGGGCCAGTAAAGACAGCTGCTACACTGAGGTCACCGTGCCCTACGTTTTGGTCCAGCTGCCTATTTTTGGACAATAGCCCTTGAGATGTGGCAGCACAAAGCCACTGCAACTGCTGCATAGCCCAAGTTGCTGTCCCCATTTATGCTTCTCTAAATCAGCATGAATCAACAGTTAATTTGTCTAAATGCATCTTCTTGCTGATTTATTATGTAATCAAATATCTATATTTCAAAGTAGGAGAACGGTTAATCTCTTTCTGCCTTTTTCCTGATGTTATGTAGCTTTTTAATACTAATGCTCTCAACTACTCAGAAAAGTAAGCAATGGTTGTTAAGTCACTTGGCTTTCAACCCTGTTTCATTGCTACTCCTGAGCAGTTATACAAACTTGAATAAAATCAAAAATAATTTTAGACTATGGTTCCCTGTATTTTTACATCATCAATAAGCTTGGAGTAGTGTTAATTGACAGGCACACCTTCAGCTATTAATGCAGTTCTAGAATTAAATGTAAAATAAGTTTTTAAAGAATGTATGAGGTCAGACTTAACTATAATACCAGAAATAACAATCGGGTTAAGTGCAGAGCTTGTTATGGCCTGGTAAATTTTATAAATCAATAAAACCAGGAATAACAAAGACTCTAAGCTAACTATCTTACTTATGGCTATTAAACAAAAAATAGCATACAAATCTCTTTCTTCCTAGAAATATTCTGTCTAATATAGTCTGCAAAAAAGAGTCATAAAAGTTTAAAATACTAGACTGGTGCACTGAACATACTGTTCTGTTCTGAAAACTGACAAAACATTCATAAAGAATGTAATTTATGTCACCTACCATAAACTGTTTTAGTGCTCTACAGATGGATATCATAAATAATCAGGTGGCAAAACCACGATGCCTATGATAAACATGTAAAATCACAGGGCAATTTAAAAACAGATGGAACTATACCTTTTCTAAAATAAGATAATCCAGGACACAGATGCATGTCTCCATAATTATTTTGTAAATGATAACCCCGGAGTAGAGGACCATCAATATTTTATTTCAACTTCATATTACAGCTCTCAAATTCGGTGGCTTTTCATAAAGCAATAAGAGTAGCAAACAAGGAATTTTCTTTTTGTTGACTAGAAAAACCTTCCCATCCAAGACTTCATTCTATTATCACAGTAATAAAGGTGTTGTCTATCTCCATGTGCTTATTTATACTGGCAGTGAGGTGTTTGGCTATGTCAGCCTTTTCTAGTTACATTCCATGAGGAATGTAATGACCATGCAACACATTCAAACAAATCAGATGAGCCAAGATTAAAAGAAATAGATATATCAATAGTTATAGCCTTGAACCTTTATCATAGGACATTTTGCTATGATTCTCCCTTAAAATTCTAGTTAATTGAAACAAGGTTTTGCTCTCTTCCAAGACTGTTTTCACCATGGACTTTTGGTCTCTACACTGTTTCTTAACAATTCACTGCATGTGAATATGTCTAAGCCAATTTAACTGCCCCCTCTTAACAAGAATAGAACTCTAACTCTTTATATTATTAGATGATGTCACGTATTCAGAACCGATCTCAGTTTCACTTGAATTGTTATTGTTTAACCTTTGCCAGAATTGCCAACCAGTTATTACTAACTCCCAGGATACTGTGTGCCTGTCGGCTGCACATATGCAGAGCTTATGATGCCTTTTCTAAAAAAGGTGCCCATCAAAGATTGTTGACAGCTATATGAGTTTTCAATAAAACTAACAAAGCAGTTCCCTTGGTTCTGGAGTTTTAAAAAAATTGGAGGTTGCAAGAGCTGTTAGGTACTTCAGTGCTAAATGTGTACCCCAAGCCCAACACTTTGTCCACTGCAAATGCATGTTACAGAAGAAAGTATTGCAGCATATGTGTGGCACAAGGGCTGGCTCTAGGTTTTTTGCTGCCCCAAGCAAAAAAATTTTTGGCTGCCCCCCCGCGCTTTTTTTTTGGCTTTTACACATGTTTGCACTTTGCAGTTTTGTTTTGACAGTTTAAATTAAAAAAAAAATGAAAACAGAGAATTTGTAGTTAGTGAAATAAAACAATTTCCTACTAGTGTAATTTTAACATTTAATTTTAACAAAAACACAATTACAAACAATTTGAGTTCAACTATACACTAATGAAAAACTTTAGTGTCTTCCAGTTTCTCATAAATTAAAAGAATTTATATGAACTGAATTTTTCTGGTTTTTATACTTGTGTAATCTTTTAATAAGTCAGTGAAATCTAATTTTTTGCAATAGTACTTTCAATTGAAATTAATGCCAGTCCTGACATATGATTTTGAGACATGGTGGACCTCAAATATTTTTTAGTAATTTCTATTTTGAGAAACTGCGCTCACCAGAAGCCACTGATACTGGTAATGTTAAAAGAATGCGTAATGCTATAGCAGTGTTTGGAGTGAAAAAATCATTTCTTGCTAGAAATTCTAATACTTTTAGAGGAGAAGTTTTAGGACTTATTAGCTCAGATAAAGCTATTAATTCATCATACAATTCTACTGCATCAATGTCAGCAGTGTTATCAGTACTGAGCGTTAAATGTAGGTCTTGGCACTGCTTCATGAGGTCTTCTTTGGAAAACTGATTTTTAATATTTCCAATATCATATAAAAATTCGAAAGTTTCGCAATGACCATGCAACTAACAAAATCTTTCTTCAACGGAAGTTATAGCTACATCCAAAATACAATAGAAACATTCAACTTTAAACCTTTTGTTTGGATCGAGAATAGGATCATCATGAGCCTCATAACAAAACTGTCTTGTTTTTTTCCAAGGATGAATGAATTTTTGAGGTGCAAACGTTGGTTCAAAATCAAGATCCTCTGCTATTGTTGTTGCTTCTTTGACAGTTTCTTCAAATCCTTCATCTGAATGGTATTTTTTTAAATATTCCAGCGTTTTATTCAAAATCATCTTTGCCTCGGATATGTCTATGGTTATGTTCTGCATAACTTTGCTGGTTAAATTAATTTGATTTAGAATATTGTGCAAATAAGTGTGCAACATGAAAATTGAAACTGCATCATTTTCTGAGCCAATGTTTCAGCTTCATGTCGAAATGAAGGATCATATGACAAGTCCTGGCTTATTTCGAATAGTGCATCGTAAATCTCTCCTGATGAATATCGGAATGGTCTAATAGCTTCTATCCTGCTTTCCCATCTAATTTGACTCACAGATTTAAGTGTGAGTTTTTGTTCAAGATGCTTCTTCAAGACTGCCCAACGGTGTGTGGAAGCACTAAAAAAGTTGTAAATTGCTTGCACTGTGGTAAAATATGAAATGGCATCTTTAGATGATTTGGCGGCATCACTGACAACCAGATTGAGCGAATGCGCATGGGAAGGAATGAAAAAAGCTAGATTGTTTAAATTCAGTATTTTCTGCTGTACACCTGCATGTCGTCCTCGCACCTTTGAGCAGTTATCGTACCCTTGGCCGCGCACATTTTCTAAAGGTATTCCATAGTGTTCCAATCTCTGTAGAATTACATCTGTGAGGGCTTTCCCAGTAGTTTCATTCACTGGTATAAATTCTAGAAAGTGTTCACAAATTTTCACTTCTGCATTTTCATCCATTTTCAGAAATCGTAAAACTATTGACATTTGCTCGGTTTTGCTCAGATCTTGAGTACAATCAACTATAATTGAGTAATATTTGGCATGTTTCAAATTCGATAAAATTTCATTATGCACTCCATTAGAAATTAATTCTATTATCTCATTTTGTGTATTTTTACCCAAATAATGGGTGTGAATCTCTCCATCTTTCACTCTTCGTGCATGCTCAGCCATAACATTATCAAATTTTGCCAATAACTCAACCAATTTTAAGAAATTTCCATTGTTATATCCACGAAATGCGAGGCACTGTTCAGCTAGGAAATTAATGATTGCCAATAAACGTTCCAACACTGCTTGCCAACGTAGAATTTCTGAATTTAGTTGACGTTGCTGTACCGCATCGATTGTTGTACCGATACGTAATCTGTTTGACAGTTCAATCCAATTTGTCAATGAGCATAAATGATTTTTTGATGTTTCATGTTCTTTCAAATGCTGATGCAAATTTTGCCAGTCATTAAAACCTGCAGTTGCCAGAAAAGTGTCCGAGTTACAGAACAGTTTGCAGCAAAAACAAAAAACTACATCTTTGGTCTGTGAATACACTAACCACGATCTATTAATTTGTTCCCCATTTTTCATTTTTTTCTTCATACTCGATGGCATAAATCGACAATTTGATTCATTAAATGGATATTCAAATGTAGGATCTAGTTTTGAAGGACCTTTTTTCACAATAATAATTCGCATTTTATCAGTAATTATTGTCGGCCATGTACTTGGATGTCAGTCTCTCCACCTTCCAATAATTGTTCTTCAGTTTTAGATTTGGATAACAGTTCTTCATTTCTGGACTCTTCAGCTGAAGTAGTAAATCTTTGAATGGATTGTGATTGTTCATCTTTATCAGTTAGTGAAGATAATCTTTGGTCAGATTGTTGTTCATCTTTATCAGCTGATAAAGGTAATCTTTGGTTTGATCGGTCTTCATCAGTTGATGAATAATCACCTTCAGTGCATTGCTTAGAGCTTTCTCCTTGATTGTCAACTTTTTAAAAATACTTTTTTGAAGTATGAGATAGTTTTTCTAATTCTTTTTGCCGTTTCTCTCTTTGTTGCCAGTAAGCAGCACCAGAAAGTAGTTTTCATTTTTGTCCCGGCATTTTAGCCCTATTACCACTGGCACCGACGCGAAACGGAAATTAGCATGATTGGCGCCGATAGGGCAGCACAGTACACACATGTAATCGTGATTTGAGTGACCGTGTCACAACGTGACATGATATTTTTCACTACTGTACTTGCACTACTGTAACTTGCCATAGGTAAGGTGCTAGTCAATGGGGCGAGAGAGCTCCCCACGAGCTCGGATACACACTGGACCCAGCCCTGCTGGCATTTTCCCAGCGCTGAGGCCGCCCAGCTGGGAGTCCGAGGGGCATGCAATGGAGAGAGTTCTGTGGCTGGAGGAGCCAAGGAAGAGATGCTGGGCTTGCTGGACAGATGCTGCCCCTCTCTGCCAGGTCACTCGCCCCCTGCAGGAGGGGAGCCAGAAGGAGACTCCAAGCACTGGAGTGCTGTGAGGTGCTGGGGAGGGAAGCAGCAGCCTCTGGGGCTCCAGCAGGCAGAAGCTCCCCAGGGGTCCTGGGGACCCTCCCACCTGGCCCGACTCTTACCTTGCTGCGGATCTGGCCTGAGGTGGAGTCATCTTTGGTCACCGCGGCTCCCAGGGCCAGGGGTTGGGGCTGCTGCTGGATCCCAGCCCTGCTCATCCTTGGGCTTCGTCCTGGCCCTGGCACGAGCTGGGCTCAGCCCAGGTTGCCGCTCTGCTCCCCTCTCCCCTCCCCTGGCAGGAGGCGGAGCAGAGGGGAGGAGGCAGAGGCGGGGACAAGCCGAGGAGGAGCGAACCGCCCGGGCGCCATGTTCCCCTGTCCTCTGAAGCCAGGGCAGGGCCGCGCTACCGGCTCCTGCCTGGGGGGGGGGCGCTGCCCGCGGGAGAGCGGTGCTAACAAGCCGAGGAGAAGCTGTCCGTCCTCTGCAGCCAGGGCAGGGCTGCGCTACCGATGCCCGCCAGAGGGGGGGTGGCCACTGCCCGCGGGAGAGTGGCGGGGACACACTTCCCACTTAGCTGGCTCCGTGCCCCACCGCACCCCAGGATCCAGCCCAGGTGAGGCCCCAGCATTTTGCCGCACTATTCATTTTGCCGCCCTAGGCACCAGCTTGTTATCCTTGTAAGCCATAAAAATCTATTATCTTATATATTCACTATAAGGGGCACAAATCTAGAAGTTGCAAATTGTGGGACTGCAGTTATACTATCTTTTCTTTCAAAGATTTCCTTTATGCACCCAAAACTCAATTAGAATAAGATATCAAATTAAAAACCACAGTTTAAATGTCCCATCAGTCTGATTTGCAGAAGCTGTCAGTGAAATTCATCAGCAATCCAGAGTACAGTCAGCTATAATTTAAAATTGTTTAGCTGGTGCCTAGAGCCGCCCCTGGTGGCACATTTCACGAGGAGGGTGGTGAAGCACTGGAATGGGTTACCTAGGGAGGTGGTGGAATCTCCATATTAGAGGTTTTTAAGGCCCAGCTTGACAAAGCCCTGGCAGGGAGGATTTAGTTGGGGTTGGTCCTGCTTTGAGCAGGGGGTTGGACTAGATGACCTCCTTTGGCCTCTTCCAACCCCTACTCTTCTATGATTCTATGAAAAGACTGAAATGAAACAAGGTATCATAACAAAGAAATAGAGCTGAATTTGAGTAACAGGATATTGGAGCAAAAGGTTTTGATGGTATCAGACAAATCATGAATAGATCAAACAGGAGGTGGCAGATATGTTGGCACTACAGTTGTGTGAATAAACAATTTTTTGGTTAAGTGGCCAAACTGAAAGTCAAAAAAATTGTTTCTGGTCAAACAAAACAAGTTGTTTGACCAAATTTTTGAGTGTTTTTTTCTTTAAAAAAATTAAAGTGAAATCTGAAATGAAAAGTCATTTTGAATCAAAAAGTAAACCATTATGTAATTGGGGGCAGAGCCTAAATCAAGAGAGATTGGGTCAGATTCCCTAGTGAGTTTATGGCCTCTTTATGCCACTGGCTGCAGGTACTTGACAGAGAACACCTCTACCACAATGGAACTTGGCTGGGCATTGGTGTACTAGATTGGTCTTCGACTGTGCCTCAGCATATCCCCTTCCCTTGTCTACTGTAGGGAGCAAGTCAAGGCAGAAGAGTGTGAGGAATGTGTGCGACAGAACTCTACTATGTTACAGTTATCGTTCATTGGTATAGGGCCCATTAAAGACCATATACCATTGGTGTAATTTTGAGCTGGCAGCAGTTCTAACCTGTCATGCTTGGAAATAACCCTGAGTAACAGGGAGCTGGAACTTTAATTGCTGGGCCCACCCCACTCCAACTCTCTCCTGACAAGAGCTGCACTATGGTATAAGAGGAAGAAATCTTATCATTGGCTCAAAGCTTGGCTGTCTGCAGCGCTTGTCCACCATAAACAGACAAACAAAGCAAATCATTTCCCCACATTACAAGATTCCCCAATGTTTCCCTATACACAAGACAAAATGTAAGCTATAAGAGAGGTATCTGAGCTTAAGATCAAGTGTATTCTCGACTCTGTGAGCTGAGGGTTGAAAACATTTTCTACTTTTAAAAATGGTGACAGCTGTCGCTTTATTGTTTCTGGTAAAAAATGGTAGGAAACCTGAGCTTTTCCATTGTGCAGAGCTTTTTTGTTCAGGTGTCAACATACAAGAATAAAAGCTTCTAAAAATAAAATCAAACAAATGTAGTGCTGGATGGGAATGCAGGAGGTTATGTAGTCCATCTTACCTGCTCAGGCAGGACCAAGAGTACCTAGTCCATTCCTGACAGGTGTTCTTCACCTCCAGTAATGGGGATTCCACAACATCCCTTGGTAACGCATTCCAGTACTCAACCATACTTATAGTTAGAAATGTTTTTCAAATATCTAACCTAAATCTCCCTTGCTGCATATTAAGCCCATTACATCTTGTCCTACCTTCAGTGGAAATGGAAAACAATTGATCACTGTCCTCTTTATAACAGCCCTTAACATATTTGAAGACTGATCAGGTTCCTCCCTCAGTCTTCTTTTCCCAAGACTAAAGATGCTCTGGATTTTTTACCCTTTCCTTATAGGTCAGGTTTTCTAAACCTTTTATCATTTTTGTTGCTCTCCTTTGCAGCTCTGTCAATTTATGCAAATCTGTCTTAAAGTGTAGTACCCAAAACTGGACACAATACTCCAACTGAAATCTCACCAGTGCTGAGTTGTGTGTAACAATTACCACCCATGTCTTACATACAGCACTCCTTTAATACACCACAGATTGCAGTTGCAAAAAAGGGCACTATCATTGTTGGCTCATGTTCAATTTCTGATCTACTATAACCCCCAGATCCTTTTGTGCAGTCCTACTGCCCAGCCGTTTATTCCCCATTTTGTAGTAGTACATTTGATTTTTCCTTTCTAAGTGCAGAATTTTGTACTTGTCTTTACTGAATTTTATCTTGTTGATTTTAGACAAATTCTCCAATTTATCAAGGTCATTTTTAATTCTAATCCTGTCTTCCAAAGTGCTTACAACCCTTCCCATCTTGGTGTTGTCTGCAAATTTTATAAGCTTATGCTCCACTTCATTAATGAAAATGTTGATTCATACTGGACCCAGGGCAGACACTGGTGGTACCCCACTAGATACATCATATCCCAGTTTAACAGTGGAACATTGATAACTGCTCTGAGTACAGTTCTTCAACCAGTTGTTCACCCATCTTTATAGTAAATTCATCTGTACCACATTTCCTTAGGTTACTTATGAGAATGTCATATGTGACCATGTAAAAAGCCTTACTAAAATCACAATATATCATGTCCACTGCTCTCTCCCCCTCCCCCAATCCATTAGGCCTTGTCTAAGAAGGACATTACATTGGTCTGGTATAATTTCTTCTTGACAAATCCATGCTGGCTATTACTTAAAACCATATTATCCTCTGGTTGCTTACAGACTGACTGATGATTTCATTATCTTTCTAGGTATCAAAGTTAGGCTGACTGGTCTCTAATTCCCTAGGTCCTATTTGTTCCCCTTTTTAAAGGTACTATGTTTGCCTTTCCCCAGTCCTATGGGACCTCACCCATCCTCCGTAAGTTCTCATAGATATTTGATAAGCGTTCCAAGCTTACTTCAGCCAGTTCCTTAATAATCCTAGGATGAATTTTGTCAGCCCCTGCTGACTTGATTACATCTAACTTATCTAAATATTCCTTAAGCTGCTTTTTTGAACTCCATTGTCCTTACTCTTCTGCTCTCATTCCTTCCTTTCCTTAGAACCATGAAATCTGTCATTCCATGATCATTTACATCCTAAAGAATATGAGTGAATTTGGGTATGGTAAAGAATGAAGGGCTTTTAATTATTATTAAAAAATAAGTTCCAAAATTGTCAAATTTCGGTGCATAAGTTTAGGCTCTTAAATAAAAATAGCCTAATTTCTAGATGTATAAAAGCCCCATAAATCCCTTGAAATGTCAAGGGAGCCAAAGGAGCTTGGCACCTTTAAAATCATGCTTATTTTTCCTAAATATGGGTTTAGGTGCCTAAATTTGTATAACTAAGGTGAAACCCTACTTAATGGAGATTTCACCTCAACTTGCCTACACTTTGACCCAAGTCTAAGTTATTTGATTGGGGGTGAATGGTGATGTTAAATTATTTTCACATAACTGAACTGAGTGGAGTGTTATACTGAATCCAGAAAAATATTTTTATTACTAATTTGTACCTATCAGCCTGAAGATCAGTTGAAAGGGTGCAATTTACAGTAAACTAGGTCAGATGGGAATAATATAAAGCATTAAATAAAATAATTAAATATTTGTATTGGGTGTCAATTGGACTGGAATTGTTACTTTAAGGTACCTAGTGTCTGGTTGCATTTGGGATGTCCTATTTTAATTAAAACAGAATGAGCATTTTCAAACAGAGACACTAATAATAATAGGTTTCCAAAACAGCCATCACAGTCGCTTACTTGGCACAGTCAATAGTTAGCTATACTAAATCTAAGGACTGAAGCAACTGATCTGCTGTGCAAGAATCTTGATGGAAGGCAAAGACATGACCTGCTGCACAATGACCTTTATGAAAACCTAACTGCTTCTCCAGAATGGTGTGAAGTGCTACTAGTCAAGCTCTTGGTTTCAACACCATGCCATAGATTCCTATTAAGGATACTCACTCCAATTGCTTTTAGCTAGAATAGTGTGGTTATGACATTGATTCCTTGACGTTTAAAAAAATAATGAAGACACCTTTCATCTTTCATTTCTGTCTGGCAAATATGACAAAGCCATCTGGCTCCTCACATTAGCTATTATGAGCAGGCTGTATTTTTTTTCTTCTGGATGACAACCAGGCAAAAATGATCCATCAAGAGCATTACAAACATATTAAGCAATTCATCCATACTTCCCTCCATCAAATTCTTCTAATTGCTGGCATCTTGAGATCCATATCCTTGTAAGCCATAAAAATCTATTATCTTATATATTCACTATAAGGGGCACAAATCTAGAAGTTGCAAATTGTGGGACTGCAGTTATACTATCTTTTCTTTCAAAGATTTCCTTTATGCACCCAAAACTCAATTAGAATAAGATATCAAATTAAAAACCACAGTTTAAATGTCCCATCAGTCTGATTTGCAGAAGCTGTCAGTGAAATTCATCAGCAATCCAGAGTACAGTCAGCTATAATTTAAAATTCCTGCAGTTACACTAATGAAATGCCTTTTGGGCACTCCTTCAATAAAGATATATGGCAGGCCACATAAAAATGTGATCCTTACAGATACTCGTGGTCACTGTTCCTCTATATTCCCTAAGTAACAATTAAGATTAGGAAAAGGGAAAACCAACTGAAAGGTTATTTCAAATACTCTCACTAACTGATACCAAATACTAAGTAAGGTGAAACAAAGATCAGAATTAACAATTTAGAGCAAGCTGGTGCCCCGTTTATAAGTTAATTAAGCATTGTGAAAAAGTAATTAACACCACAAAGAAACTCGACCCTCCTCTCATTTGTTGATGTTAGGTAGCTTGGGCACAGATACATTTAGAAATTTAGCTCCTAAAAACCTAAAGAGGAGTTAGTCACAAGGCCTTATCATGCTGAGCACTGTACATACATAAAGAGACAGCTCCAGCTCTGAAGAGTTTATAAGATAAACAGACATGAGAGACAAGGGGTGTGAAAAGAAACAGAGGCTCAGAGAGGTAAGGTGTTTTCAGGGCCAGCTCCAGGCACTACCTTCTCAAGCAGGTGCTTGGGGCGGCCACTCTGGAGAGAGGCGGCAGGTCCAGGTATTCGGCGGCAATTCGGCGGACGGTCCCTCACTCCGCCTGGGAGTGAAGGACCTCCCGCCGAATTGCCGCCGCAGATCGCCATCGCGGCTTTTGTTTGTTTGTTTGTTTTTGTTTTTGTTTTGGCTGCTTAGGGCAGCCAAAACCCTGGAGCTGGCCCTGGGTGTCTTGCCCAAGATCCCACAGCAGGTCAGTGGCAGACATGGGAAGAGGAGCCAGACCAGGCCAGTGCCTACTTGTTGGCTCATACTGCCTCTCTGAACTGCATGTAACATTGCTGTACACTGTTAACACAGCTACTCCGTTTCTTCTCTAAGCTGAGCGCATTATATAACAGGTGAAGTGATTCTTGTGTTTTCATACAATTTGATTAAATTTGTGAAGTGTTTTGTGAACTTTGGGTCTGAAAGGCACTGCATAAGAAAGGTATTATTTTATACCTTTAAAAGTACCAATGGGAAAAAATAATGGAAAATCTGTACTTTTAAATAATTTCAAATCAATATCAATTTAATATTAGAAAATAATAAAATGGTTACAAATGCAGTTCCACAATCTTTGTAAAAACATATTAATAAAGCTTGTCAAAAGCAATAGAGTTAAAACTTCAGAACTTCAGCATCCCCACTCCTTTCTTCGGATGAAATGCGAATTCTCTGTTAGACAGTAATAGCTCAAATCCATCTTGAAACTGCTCAATCTATTTAGAAGCTCTTCCATGATAAATTGATAACTCAAGAGTTTTCAGCACCTGGGTTAGTTCTCAATGCTACAAATAAGAATCCTGAGGTAAGTACCCTTCAGCTCTCCAAAAATTGGAAGTTTTTAAGCTTCAGTATTTTAATATATACACTGGAGAGTTGATACAGAAAATCAAAGAAAAAACAGTGCTGCCTTCAGTTGCTTATCAGTAGAATGTCTTTCAAACTCCAAGCTGTAGTAATGGCTTACATCTAGTAGTGCTATGGCAACCAGGGTAGCAATGGAAGTTTAGTGTTATTAGCTTATTTCGTCCATGTAGGAAAACCATTTCCTGCTCTGGCAGTAGAATTTAAAAACTTAGCATGCCAGATTCTCAGCTGATGTAAACTGTGTAATACCATTAATTTAAAAGCAGCTATATTTATTTGCAGCAGTGGAGGATTTCACCTATTAGTGAATTAGATAAAAAATAACTTGATGCATCCTTTCCACTGCCAACAATCTGATAAATGTGAATTTCCTCCCGATAAAAAAATCCATAAAAATGGAAAGTAAGTTTTGAGTTCTGGCCACAGTTTTCCAATTTTGGTGCTGTCAGTGGGGAGTGTGGATGTGCTCAGCACTTCTGAAAAGTCGGGCCACTTTTATTCAAATATGGAGTTCAGTACCCAACATAAACCACCAGTTTTTTCAATTTTTTTGTATACTAGAATTAAATGCCGGTGAAGTCTTTCCCTATTTAGAGTTGTTCACCTTTGCTAAGAAACAACAAATAGCTTTGGGTTTGGAATGAAATAGTACAGTGTAATATCACAATGGTAAGTGCTTTAAAAAGAATCATATAAATAAGAAAACTAAAGTTTTCTCTCATCTGGCTGAATTCTTTACTGTAGATTCTCATGTACAGTTGCTCAACATCTGAGTCAAGTGCTGCAGCGCCCTCTCATGGATACCATACAATTAAAAGGAGAAATAAATACACCTGACAACTTGAGTAAGAGGACACGCTGTCAGAACTCGTCCACTCACAATATTATACTCCAGCATCTAATGGATTAACTAGGAATCTATTGCACCTAGATTAATTCTAACAAGTGACTACTAACTACAAGTATTGTTGCAACAAATGTTCCAGATTGTGTCTATATTTACTACTGATCCCACAGATTTTCAGACAGTGTTTGAAAACTACCTTAGTGAAGGGTGTCAGTTGCTTCTCTTCATTGGGAGATCTCCAGATCACTACAAAATATTTCAATAAACCTTTCATGGCCACAAACTTCTCAAATCAATCCATCCTCAGCCATGCATACCATAAAATCAATCAATGTCTACTCCATGCTTTTCTCTTTCCTGCATTTCTTATCCAATGGCAGCACAGCACTCCCAGGTACACTTCCAGATGGTAGCCACTCAAGTGTCTTGTCCAGCAGCAAAACTAGAATCTGGTTGGAATCCATTTGGGAAAGTATAAAAAAATTGCAACTGGTTTCTTAAAGTATCATAGTAGATACAACCCATAAGAGGGAAATCAGGACACCTACAAAACAAAAGCTGTATTATAGACTGTTACAAGCTACACTTGTGAAAGCAGCTAGAAAGGGATACATTTTTCCAACTATCTGGCAAATTTAGAGGAAGTAGCAGAAAAATGTCAGTTTGGGCCTATTTTAGATGAAGCAGTTTATGACAGGTATATGGCATGCAAAACACTGCACTACCATAAACAGATGACAATAGCTTTGGCTGACTTTTTAAAGAGACAAAACAGTGCGGACAACCGTTTAGAAGTAAGTGATTTTAAAACTATATTCAGTTGAAAAAAATAAGTTTAAGAAACGAGGGAGCTATTGTTCGGAATGTGACCTTATAACCAACACAGTGCTCTCAAAACCTCTGCCAAGAAGGTTTATCTGGATAATGGATCAACTATTACAGATTTTGATCAGAGTAATATGCCATCTGGGTAATATAGTCTTTACAGGTGCAAATGATGCAGCATTTTTCAGAAATGCACATTATGTGCTGAAATGGTTGAATAAAAGATTGGGACTGCAGGTGAAAAAAGAGGAGCTCTTTTCTTTACAGGCACAAGTGATTTATTTGTCTCATATGGTCAATGCAGAAGACTTAAAGCCTTGCCCAACTAAAGTGGCAGAACTGAGAATCTTTAAAAGTCCTGTTTAATTATTATGGAAAGTTTCGAACTGAACTTGAGTACAGAGATAGACCCAATTATTCCACTGTTTTTAAAAAGACACCATTTGGGCTTGGACTGACAATTTTATGGCATTTGAGTAGACTAAAGAAATGACTGAAAGACTAAAGAAATCTGCAAAGTACATTTTGATCCCAGTTTGGAACTAATGTTAGCATGTAACATCTGTAGCTATAGGTGCTGTAATTCAGTCAGAAAACTTATTTTCCATTTTGACAGATTCTGCAGTTGAAGTAGTACATATAATGAAGGATGCTTGTGGAACTAGTAAGAATTGTCACAATGGAGGATAAAAACAGTTTAAGTTAGCCCACTGTACCACTTAAAATGACAGGTGGAATTGAAAGGTCAATTGTCTCCACTTCCAGAATGAGCTAAAGCAGAAAAAAAAAAAATAGAAGCCTATGCTCTGACAGAAAAAGAGGCTCTGGGTATTATATTTGCAGTCAAAAAATTCCATGAATTTCTGTAGGGGAGAAAGATTGCATTGATTATTACAGAACAAGCATCTTGTTAAAAGTGGATCTAAAAAGGTACAGTATACTGAATTTAGCTGTTGCTAAATTACAGAGTTGGGTCTTACTACCATGACATTAAGTAAAAGCAATCTAAAAATAAGGAAAATTTGATACATTATCCTGGATAATGTCACTGGAGACAAAATATCCACAACAACTGAATCTCATTTTCAAAGGCTTCTTTTTGGAAGCATTTGCTAGAATAAATTGAAGCAGAGAGAGTGAAAATGACTGTCTTACAAAAGACTCAATTGTCTATATTAGGAGTTCGTGTGAGTCCTATGATTCTATTTAAGACATACACAGTGCAAAAAGATGAATTAATAGCCCAAACCAACTATATATTTTGGGGCTTCCCTGTACTGGTATCAAATTTTTGCAGGGCAGATTATTAGTTGAATTGTGAGAAAGCCACACTTGAATTATTAAAACAGTTCACTATTAAGCCACAGTGGAATGAAGTTAAAATGAAAACTTTCAGATAAAGCAGTGTTTGGTAGCCGAATATATCTTGGATTAGGAAAAAGAGTTGGTAAATACACAATCTCATGCGTCTCACTTGTTGCTTTGACATGACATTCTTCAAAATGGGTTCAGAAGCAGCAGAAATTTGCACAGGACAAATGAACATTCTTTAGAATAGTCAATGTATATTCAAGTTGGCCAGAGTTAATAAAATAAAATACTACTGTCTCCAAAAATGTAGTAATTTAGGAACATGTATATGCTGTACACAAAGTTCCAAAAGAAATCACATTAGATAATGATAAATAAAATTTATATGTCAGGAATTTTACATGTAGCTAAAGGGTAATGGTGTAAAACATAGTAGGTTAAGCTATTTAACCTACCCAACTTCAAGTTTTTAAGCAGTATCCTTTATTAAAAAACATTACAGAGTGATAGAGAAAGGTAATTGTTAATCTGTGTTAGTGAGTCACTGTGTGGCTGGCTAAGTTTTATCATTCCTTTGGGGTTCTTTTTAAATCTTACCTGCTTTAAATAATCTGTCACTTCTCAAACAACTCAACGAAGCCCCACTGAGTTGTCTGGGAAATTATATCTAGAGAACCAGATTCTCCTTTTACAAAGAATACAAATGACAAGGCAATTGCAGGGGGAAAAAAACAAGAGAGAGAAATAGAAAAAAAGGGAAAGAGTAAATAACAATCATGTATTCTCATCTGAATGACAGATGTTAGATACTACATGAGAGAAAGAAAAAGATAACAAAAAAGTCATTTCATCCAGTGACATATCCTGTGATTATAGATGCATCCCACTTCAGTAGTCCCAGACTAGCAAACTGTTTTTCTACTCATTATGGCCCCTATGCAGGGCAGAAGGGGTGGTCGTGGTAGCAGTGAGGGGAAAGGTTTCTTATACCTTCTTAATTTTATTTCATTGCCCACTCAAGAACCATATACAATCTGGCCCAAATGACCGTGATGTAAAGCAGTTTTATATGTAAAACTAAAGTATTATCAGATCCTGGGGACCAATTATTAAAACAAAAGACTTGTAGGCCCAGCAATAGTTGTGTAGATCCTACCTAGCAATCTGCACATGCAAGCACCCAGTCTGCACAATCATGGCAGCTCTGCACACAAAAGGGCAGTGTTAACTTTTGGGACACCTGTACCTGTTGCTCCAGCTTGGTTTCTCACTATTACCCACCATAGCCATCTACAATATATCTCGCTGGGAGAAGATCCCTTGACTCACACCCCTTTTGACCAGGACAAGAGTAGGTCTCCTAGGTTCCTAGATCTCTCTCTCTCTCTCTTTTTTCTCAGAAGTTACTAACATGTTTTCTTGTCAGAGATCAAAAAACTGGGTGCTTCCCAGTTGGGTGCTTCCAAACACAAGCAGTTTATATATAGCATTAGAGAGAAAAGGTTTTAAGCATAAAAAGTATTCCCTTATGTGTAATTTTTACACTTTGCTGAAAGTTAAATTCAGACAGGCTATTTCACCTGAAGTTACAAAAAAGACGGCACATAAGGTAAATTCTTGTATGACCTCCTTAGTCAGCCAACTGTCAGCACCCAATTTAATTTGTGAGAGCATTCCAGTCCCCCAGATATATGCTAAAGAGCATTTCCTTTTGTCCCATCAGGGACATTATTTGAGAAACATTTGAAGGTGCAGAGGCAACATTTGCTTTCCTAATGACCATCCCCAAATTCAGCATGAGGGCTGCAAAAAGTGGAAGACTTAAATGCATCATAAAAAAATCTGAAGAGTTGGAGGGGAGGAAAAGCAAAATCAAGGTTGGGAAGCAACTGCCCCTTTTGCCCCTAATTATCATATTCACAATAGACTTTGTGGACTACAAAGGTGTTTCCTGGGGGAAAAAAACTGCTTTCTCCCCAGGGACTCTCTTAATGGTATTTTCCAACACCTTCTTTGTCTTAGGAGATGTCTGATAGCCCTTTTCCCTTCCATCTCAAATTTGCTTGGCCAAGTCTGAGGAAACTCCAGGCTGGTCAATCAGTAATGAATGGCCCCAGGGAGAGCTGTTCCCAGGTTTGGATGGCTGGGCTTGTGTGTCTTAATGGCCATCAGGTCCAGAAAAAGTATTTCCTTGGGAAATGGAGGCCTGATATCAGCACCCTTTCCTTTCACAAAAAAATCTGCCCTTAAAAACTTTGCAAGTGCCATCTGAGAATGAAACTTATAAAAAGACCATGTATTTTACTTGTTTTTGCCCTGAAAAATCATGTAATCATTTTTCAGTGCTGGGCAATACTCCACGACCTCTTGCAGGTGTTGGACCTCCTATACTTCAGTGCTGTGTTGGACATTACTTTCCAACAAAAAAAATCCCCCATAAAGAGATAGGAACCATGTAAGAGGTTTAATGTGTGTTGTAAACAAAAATATGTTACAGTACAGCAGTGGTTTTCAAACTTTTGTACTGGTGACCCCGTTCACATTGCAAGGCTCTGAGTGAGACCCCCCTTATAAATTAAAAACATATTTAACACCATTGGAAAAGTGGGGCTTGGGGTGGCGACTGATAGCTCTTGACCCCCTATGTAATAACCTTGTGACCCCCTGAGGTGTCCCGACCCCCAGTTTGAGAACCCCTGCAGTATGGTATCAGTTGCTAAGTCTTGCACTTATATTTCATTAAAGCTGGAGATGAAGCTAAAAATAGAAGTTGGTAATATATATTTCAAGCCTCGGTAAATCTATGTTTAGTAAGAAAGAACTTCAGTTAAGAAAATCCAAGTGGATGTTTGTGACTTTCCAATATGCAAACAGCATTATATCAAGTAGAGCCACTCTGTACAACTCTTAAGATTTCATATCGATTTCTTTAACAACTTCTTGGTGCTCTCCACCCCAACAATGAATTTCATACAAAAATTAGTATGTGTTTTCATGCAACATAAGAATTTCTTATCTTTTTGGCAGCTTTCAAGACATATATCTATGTCTTATTCTGTATGGTTCAGCAATGAAAAGAACAAAATAGAAATCTTCAAACACATGGAGCAATGATATCCTAGCAAACGTGTGCAACATTCCATGTCAAGAAAATATTGAATGATTTTTTGTATGCCACTGTATCATGAGGACTTGCCCCTCTGGTGGAGTTCATCCCTGAAATCTTATTATAAAAAGCAAACCAGGCAAGCCAGTTCAGCAGGGAGCATCCTCTTACCAACCAAAAATCAGATGCTGAAGCTCAATTATTCAATCTACTAGCATACATAGATTGCCATGAGCTGTTGCTCTAACGGGTTAAAAATAATCTGGAAATGTCTGAAGATAACTGTTTTAACATTAAGAAACTGTTAACTCAAAAAAAGGAGTTTGTGTGTGTTTATCTTTTAAGCAAGTGTTGCTCTTGGAACATTGATATTTACAATTCTGTTAGATACACAAAAATATAGCTCTCAAATACATATGTTTTGAGAACATAGAACCCAAATGTATTAATATGTATATGGCAGCATAGCAAAGACATCATTGTGGCTTAGTACAATCATAGACTCAGTACTTTTTAAGCAGGGTGTTCTTGTTTGGGGCGGTTTTATGCACTACTGAACTAAAAGGCACCTAGGAATGAATATCTGGTAGTATTACAAATGAGAGGGAGCTAGTTTAGAAAAAAGCAGCCAGCTTGAAAGTACAGTGTACAGTATGAGCATACAGAACTGTCGTAAGAGGGGGCATGGGTGTGCGAAACACAAACTAATCTCCTTATGGGTCTCATTCCTACTTAAAATATGTCTATGGAAAAACAGGTTATCCTATTGGATCATGCCTCAAGCCCCACAAACCTTGCAGCAACTGTTCTATGATAAATCATTGCCATTGATTTGATTGTTATATCCCATCTCCTAGAACTGGAAGGGACCTTGAAAGATCATTGACCCCAGCCCAGCCCAGCCCCCTGCCTTCACTAGCAGGACCAAGTACTGATTTTTGCCCCAGATCCCTAAGTGGCCCCCTCAAGGATTGAACTCACAACCCTGGGTTTAGCAGGCCAATGCTCAAACCACTGAGCTATCCCTCACCCCATTGTTAACATAAGATATGGTACTTTACTATATATCATTGTAATCCAAATATTCATTCCTATGTCACCCTCCTTTTCAGTTTTTGGTAGACAGGCAATGTCATCATACTCTCAAAATAGTGTTCCTCACCTCCTAATAAGATAACCCAAAGCAGATCTCTATGGAAGGGTGCAGGCTATGTGGATTTACTCAGCCCAGCCAAGATAGAGCACGGCTGATGAGAGATCTTTGATGAAACAAGAAAATCTCCTCTGGCAAAGACTGCAGTCATCAGATCCCTTTGTAGTTGATGGGAATTCTATCCAGAAAGCATTAATACAATGGGCATCCAAGACTCCCTTTCTGGGAGGCTTATAGTTTCGGCTCTGTAAAGCTAAAATGGAGCCCAGAGAGCCCTGTCACATAGTTCCTCTTTACTATGGAAATGCATCTACCCTGCTCTAGTAAGATTGCTATAAGCATCAGAGCAAATTCAGTCAGTCTTATTTTGATTTTTATTTAAATTGTTAAGTACTAGTCAAATACTTGAGCATATTTAAGTTCAATGATATAGTTTCTATGTTTTTATTCACTTCTGCCCTCTATACTCTGCACAAATTCCTGACATCTTTTGTTTTAGTCATGGATTAGATGGCTTTATGAGAACTGAAAATAGATGGTACTTTGTCTTGAGGATAAAACAAAGTTTCAGACTATCAAACTTGTTTTGATCCTACTAAATGATAGGACTATAAAACAGAAATGCTAAGCACTCCACCTGTTAACTAGCAGCTAGACTTGACTCTCATTTCAATCTAGCATGACTGGTAACTTAATACAATGCATCTGTGAATCCCCAGAAATTCAACTCAGGCTAGGAATGCACGACAGCAAGTTAACGTTTAATACAAAACTCTACATAGTCGTCTTTTAAAAACGTGTCTTCGGGTTGCTGTTTGCTAACTTTAAAGTATGGCTATGGCTAGAAAAGTGATTACATCTGTTAGTTCTTTCTTGCTCAACGTATCTGTTCCCTATTTGTCTTGGTATAATATCAGCTTAGTTTACTGAGAAAACAAGCTTTCCTGCTGTTAACGTAAGAACATAAGAACGGCCGTACTGGGTCAGACCAAAGGTCCATCTAGCCCAGTATCCTGTCTACTGACCGTGGCCAATGCCAGGTGCCCCAGAGGGAGTGAACCTAACAGGTAATGATCAAGTGATCTCTTTCCTGCCATCCATCTCCACCCTCTGACAAACAGAGGCTAGGGACGCCATTCCTTACCCATCCTGGCTAATCGCAATTAACGAACTTAACCACCATGAATGTATCACTCACAAGAGTGAGCTGCATTCTATTCTGCCCTTTATTGTTAATCAACAAAATAGTTAACTAAGTTCTAGGCATAGAACCTTTATTCCTGGTGGAGAGGTGAAAGGCCACAGAGATAATCTCTTCATCTGTGCTTGTACAGCATGTGGCACAATAGGACCCCAATCCTGACTTAGGCCTTTGGACCATCATCATCTAAATGATTCACGATAATTATTATAAAGACAGTTTCATTTTCAGGTCCCCAATTCATTCCGCAGTGCTGACATATAAACAAATAACCTTTCATCTTCTAAAATGGTGATTTTAATTTGTAAGTCACTGAATGAGAACAGAATTTCCTGCCTATACATTTGCTTTCTCTGGGTTTTTACATCCACAGTCACATTGGCTGTTCCACAGTTGGTCCTATCCAATTAGAATGGTAAAGGCAGTTGAAAATGATGGAGTGAAAATCCAGCTGTCAGTGTAATTTAGAACCCCATAATGGAAAATAGAAACCTGCAATGCCATTATACATACTCTTTTCAGAGTATAAACATGCTTTAAGTGTTACGTTTTGCTTTTAAAATAAACCTCCATTAAAGTAACACACACTGAGAGGAGATTATACTGCTAAGTGTGTATGTGGCTTGCTTTAGATCAACATGCAAAAAGTCTTCATGCATGTGTGTGTGCTCAAGACAACCTTTCAAAGCTCTCATTTAGAAAATGGACTTGTTACATCCTTTTACATTTTCATAGCATGATTTTTCAAAGCAGTGAACTACTTATTAGTTCCTTAATGCCCAAAGCAAAATACCAAGTACATCAGATTCAACTTTCCCCATTCAACGGATCAGGGAGGTTCACTGTCTCAGTGATCTGTAAATAATTGACTGGCCAAGCAGTGAAGCACAAAGGCAAATAGATCAATACCTCACTTGCAAACCTCCTTACAGAGCTGAGAAAAGACTTGATTCACTTCATTTCCTATCACTTTGTGCCTCACTCATGAATCAATTCACACTTTGCTGCACCAAGATCTAATTCAGCATATATAATCATTAACAATTGCTGCAGACTTTGATTAAACTTTTAAATTGCCTCTTAATATAATTTAAATGGAAAAGGTATTGATTAAAGTATCTTAAAATGTAACCTAGTAGTAAATGAGAATGGAAAACATTGGGTAACATGTTGCAATGGCAACAGACAGCCTTTCAGGTTTGCTAGAAAAGCATTATATGAATTTTGTCTAAATAAAACAAGCAATGAAAGCCCATTTCTCTGGTTACGGATTCAGAGAGGCCGTTGAAAGAGGGTTCTCCTTAGAGAAGAAAACAGACACACAAAAGGAGCCTTTGCATTTGAAATGATCAGCCAGCTCCTACAGCATCACTTTCCTTTGCTCCTTTTTGTCCCTTTGAGTTTTCATTGATGCTGTGAAACTCTATTTACAACATTTCTTTTTGTGGATACCTCCTTCAGAAAAAAGACTCACTGGCACCACTGTATGCTAACTGCCTGGCCATCCCGTCAGATAAAAGAAAAAGCAATGTAAGTCTTACTGCACTATTTAAAAAGGTCAGGTGTCCTGACTCCTAACATTGTTGCTCCAAACACAACAATTCAGGAACAGCAGCATCACAAATTTTCAGTGAACTTTAACTATAGAGGTTGCTTTCTCTGTCATTTTTCCAACTATCAATTGAGGATCATTCCTGCCTGATAGGACATGAACCTGAAGTCTACCAGAAATTTCCCTTTTCTATCTGCACAGATAGAACTTGCCCACCAGCAATAATCCCTGACAACTAACACATATATAGGTCCCAAAAGACCTGCAATACTATTCCTAATCAACTACCAAAAATTCCAGCCAGAAAGAAGCCTCTGCTCAGGGACTGGACATGTCGCATGATTTTTCAGGGCAAGAGCAAGTAAAATACATGCATATTTCTAACCTATGTATTAATATAAACAGAGTTGAATTTTCAAGTTATATAAATGTTTCTTACTTTTCAAAAGCTAACATCCAGGTTAAATACAACTTAAATGGAAGGGGAAGAGATTTGAAAGGTTTTAAAAATATATAGACGAACTTTAAAAAAAAATGTTTGAAAAGCTGTTGCCAAAAATATTTTCAGACACACCTTCATAGGTTTTATGGACTCATATATAGAAGAAATACATTCAGGAGAGTAAAGATTTAGTATTTAGTTTATTTGTAGGAGCTAGTAATTCATTATTATTTTCAGAGACATTTTCTGAAAGGTTTATATTTATTACGTAAAATAAAAAACAAAATGGTGCTGTGAAATTAGACACAGAAGGAAGCATACAAGAAAGAGCTTTGTTCCAAACAGTTTTCAAAAATAGAAATAAGTACACCAAAGAATTGATATTAATAGTAACTACAGAAGTTTAGTAAATCCATCATGATTAGCAGGGAGAGGCAATCACAAAGATGTAAACAAATACAAAAACACCAACCTAGGTCACATTTCACACATTATATTTACAGGGACAGATTCTTGGCTAGTATATAGGTCAGTGTAGATCCATTAAAAAAACGTCAATGGAGCTTCAGCAATTTACAACAGCTGAATACTTAACCATAGTTTTTTTAAAAATATGTATGTTTGTATATATATGTGAATACACTTCAAATAATTACAGCATTTTGCCTAGTAAAAGTTGAACAACAGCTTCAACTAACGGCCTCCATTTTCACCTCATGTTTTGGTTCAGGAAGGGGAAAACAGATAACATCTTATAGATGCTTGTGCAGGCATGTAATATTCAAGTGCCCCAGTTCACCAAAAGTGGTCATTTTAATTAACCCCGCAACCAGATTCTTGATAGAGCAAATATATTTTTAAGTCAAATCTTATTCAACTCTAGGAAATAACTTTAAAAAGTAAAATAAAATATATATATGAAAAATCTGGGCCTGTCATGGCAATATATTTACATACAAAATGTACTTCCATCATCTTCTGCACAAATATACATTCACAACTATCACCAGTATGAATATACATTTTTCACACTCCTCCTCTGAGTTTTTAGGTTCCAGATCTGTAAACACTCACAAACTTGACTTTAAATATGTGAGCAATCCCATTATCGTCAATTACTTGTAAAGGACGATTCACCAGCTTAAAGTTAAGCATGTGCATAATTGTTTGCAAAGACTGTAAATTCTTCAGACTGTTTAGACAGTGCAGAGATTTTTTTTTTGTTCCTATCACACTAGAAGTAATAACTGTATTTAGTATGTTATTAACAGTGCAAGAACTTATGCAAACAATAGTCCTCAGAGCAGGGACTATATTTTACTCAGTTTAGACCATGCAGAGAACTTTTTTGTTCCTATCACACTAGCAGTAATAACTATATTTAGCATGTTATTAATACGCCACTATAAATATAGCTCTCTTCGGGACAAGACAAAATGCCAAGTTGGCTGATAGTAGCTATACTAAGAGTTCACAAGGTTTAAGGTAATATACTGTGACATACCCAGACCAGTGGGGTATAGGAGTCTGGTAGAGGGCAAATACACTGGTCACTGGATGAGTAGTTTTCTGTTCCCTGAGTGACCAGAGAAGGGGCTGCACTAGAGTAATCAGGAGCCTGCTAGAACCAGTTAAGGCAGGCAGGCTAATTAGGACACCTGGAGCCAATTAAGAAGAAGCTGTTAGAATCAATTAAGGCACGCTAATCAGGGCACCTGGGTTTTAAAAGGAGCTCACTTCAGTTTGTGGTGTGAGTGTAAGGAGCTGAGAGTGAGAGGGTGTGCTACTGGAGGACTGAGGAGCACAAGCGTTATCAGACATCAGGAGGAAGGTCCTGTGGTGAGACTAAGGAAGGTGTTTGGAGGAGGCCATGGGGAAGTAGCCCAGGGAGTTGTAGCTGTCATGCAGCTGTTACAGGAGGCACTATAGACAGCTGCAGTCCACAGGGCCCTGGGCTGGAACCCAGAGTAGAGGGCGGGCCTGGGTTCCCCTCAAATCTCCCAATTGACCTGGACTGTGGGTTCTTCCAGCAGGGAAGGTCTCTGGGCTGTTCCCCAACCCACATGGTGAATCTCTGAGGCAAGAAAATCTGCCAATAAGCGCAGGACCCACCAAGATAGAGGAAGAACTTTGTCACAATACTACAAACCAGCATTCCCTGCTCTTGATGGAGGAAATTTTTATAATATGCAGAAAACCTACAGCCAGAATGGTTGAGGTCTGAATTTTTAATAAGATTAATATCTCACATGTTTGTTTGACCCTAGTCAAGAAACTGTGGATAGAATGAAAGATACATGATGGTCATCCAACAAGATTGCAATTGCTGACTGTGGTGGGGTTGAATAAAGCTCCAAAGTATATCTGGGCCTGACCCTGCAAAGTATTCAGCATCCTCTCTCTCAACAACCTAAGCAGGCTGTCCCTAAAACTGTCACTGCACCAGTGTGCAATACCCAGCCTGACCAGCTACTTCTTGATAGGCAATCAGACATACTCAAATACTTTTAAGAGATGGAGAAAAACAGTCCTTCAAACTGACTGTCACTATATGTAATGTTTTGCACCAAGCTTTCAAAGTATTCAGATATATAAATACAGTTTCTGGATATAGATACAGATATATGTATATAGAACTGAAACAAGGAAGGTACACATCTTTGGATAGTCAACAAGTTAGTTAAAACAGTGATCAGAATACAAATAGCATGTGTTAGATTAATCTTGGTAATAATGATGAAATGAAAATACATCCAAATCATGCTCACTGTATTGGTGATACAAATAAAATAAACAACAACTAGTAATTATAGAATCATAGAATATCAGGGTTGGAAGGGACCTCAGGAGGTCATCTAGTCCAACCCCCTGCTCAAAACAGGACCAATCCCCAACTAAATCATCCCAGCCAGGGCTTTGTCAAGCCTGACCTAAAAAACCTCTAAGGAAGTAGATTCCACCGCTTCCCTAGGTAACCCATTCCAGTGCTTCATCACCCTCCTAGTGAAAAAAGTTTTTCCTAATATCCAACCTAAACCTCCCCCACTGCAACTTGAGACCATTACTCCTTGTTCTGTAATCTGCTACCACTGAGAACAGTCTAGATCCATTCTCTTTGGAACCCCCTTTCAGGTAGTTGAAAGCAGCTATCAAATCCCCCCTCATTCTTCTCTTCTGCAGACTAAACAATCCCAGTTCCCTCAGCCTCGCTCAGTCATGTGCTCCTGCCCCCTAATCATTTTTGTTGTCCTCCACTGGACTCTCTCCAATTTTTCCACATCCTTCTTGTAGTGTGGGGCCCAAAACCAGACACAGTACTCCAGTTGAGGCCTCACCAATGTCGAATAGAGGGGAATGATCACGTCCCTCAATCTGCTGGCAATGCCCCTACTTATACAGCCCAAAATGCCATTAGCCTTCTTGGCAACAAGGGCACACTGATGACTCATATCCAGCTTCTCGTCCACTGTAACCCCTACGTCCTTTTCTGCAGAACTGCTGCCTAGCCACTCCGTCCCTAGTCTGTAGCAGTGCATGGGAGTCTTCTGTCCTAAGTGCAGGACTCTGCACTTGTCCTTATTGAACCTCATCAGATTTCTTTTGGCCCAATCCTCTAATTTGTCTAGGTCCCTCTGTATCCTATCCCTACCCTCCAGTGTATCTACCACTCCTCCCAGTTTAGAGTCATCTGCAAACTTTCTGAGGGTGCAGTCCACGCCATCTTAACAATAGTTATTATCTTTCTACTGCTATTCTGGGAGTGGTTAAGAAAGTAAGCCTATTCAGAGGGAGATAAGAAGATGGATACAGGGGAAATCTGTTGGATCAAGACTACATCTGTCAGAAAGGGAGGCAAGAAATGATAGGGCACTGCAGTGGGGATTAGGAGATTGGCATTCTAGTCCTGGCTACCACTGACTCATTGTGTGACCTTGGACAAGTCACTTAATTTCTTTATGCTTCATTTTCTGGCCCCTATCTGTCAAAGAAGGATATTAATACTTGCCCACTTATGGATGAAAAGCATCATGTAAGCACTATTATCATTGCCATTAAAAGTCATGCAAGGCTATCAGAGAAATGTCCAGCTTAGAAAACTGATGTAAACTAGTCCACATGACAGTGTACTGAAGATATCTGTTGTACTCACTAGTATGGCGTTTTCCCATCAATAGGTCACATTGCTTCCAACATTCATAATCAAACGCCTTACGATATATCAAGTTCATCGGTGCAGAAATTCTAGTGATGACTACAGTAGAAATACCAAGAAAGCCAGACAGGCACTATTGAACAGAGCTGGGTCAATAACCGATATTTCAGTTCACTGGAAGTTCCAAAAAATAGAAAAAAAGTTCAGTTTGGGTTGAACCGAATCTGATTTTTTTCAGAGTTTTTGGCAAATAAAAAAAAATCCATTTCAAGTTGAAGAAAACATTTCATTCAACCTGAAACATTTTTTTTTCCACCAGGCACTTGAAAAAGAGCTGGTTATACACAAAAAAACAGAGGAAGGTGGTGCCGCCTTTATAAATTTTAGCCCAATGGTCAGGGCACTCACCCAGCATGGGGGTGACCTGGGTTCAGTTCTCTCTGCTGCCTGATATGACATAGGGATTTGTAACTTGGGTCTCCCACCTCCCAAGAGAATGCCCTAACCAATGGACTATGGAATATTCTGGGACAGGTCTCAATGTCTCTTGCTGAAGCTGTTCCATTTTGTATAAATTATTATATTAGTGGAGCAGGAACTTGAGTCTCCCCCTCCCTGATAAGTGCCTAACCACCAGGCCATTCTCACTCCTTCTTACTGGCACTGTGTTACATTATTTATACAAAGCAGAACAGCTTCAACAGGAAAGATTGAGAAAGACCTGCCCAAGAATACCCAATAACCCAGTGGTTAGGAAGGGAGTGGGGACCCAAGTTCAAATCTCTGTTCCACATCAGCCAGAGGGGAGAATTGAACCCATGTTTCCCACATCCTAGGAGAGTGCTCTAACCACAGGGCTAAATGTTTTAAAGCGGGCACTAGCACAGCCATCACCACCAGCCATTTTGTGAATGTGTTAAAGTCCCCTTGTGACTTTGTGTCCCCCTCCACACACAAAAAAACCCCACTGAAAGCATTCAGTGAATTCATATCAAATTCACAAATAGTTTGAGGTTAGCTAAAACACATATAAACTATTCATGTGACAAATTTCACCCAGGTGGACTATTGAAATGCAAGGGGCCAGTAGTTATAAGCAGGACAGATCTTCACTTAGATATAGGTATTAGATGCTGGAATAACAAAGGAAGCTAGTACACCAGATAACGACAACTTAAAGCCCTAAATTACTTGAACAGAAACTTGAGTTCTTTCTGCCCATAACTTTCCTTAAGAGTCAGAAGTGAACTTCCCAAATTGTTTTCACGCCTTAAGTAGATGGGTCTATGTGACATTCTATACCTTGGGGGAGCGTACTGTAGCCCCCATATTCCTCATTTTCATATAATCATGATCTTACATATTAAGCATGCCTTGTAAGATATCAGAGGGAGGGTTATGATCTCCTAAAAGTCATTTCTCTATCCACATACGTGTATCATTAATGCATATGAAGTTATGAGAATTGTGTTGTATGGTGGTTACTAAAACATACAGCCAGATATTAGCTCCGCAGAGGCAACAGCAAGGAAAGTAACCAACACCCAAGCAGGGTGTCAAACAAGTCATCAACAGCCATTGTCCAGCAAGGGAGCTACAATGCAATGACTCTCCTGCATGAGGCCACACCAGGGGAATTGCTCAACCTTGCTTGGAGAGACTCATCAATGTCCCCCAGATATGCCTGGACTTGTGCCCCCCAAGCACATAGACTGAGGTATAAAACAGACAGAGTGGACACATACTGGGCCCTTCTCCTGCCTCCATCTTCGCTGCAAGCAACTAAGATGCTGAGAAGAAGACAAGATTCCAACAGAGGAGATTGGGCCAGGTTTAAGGAACAAACCTATATATTAAGGACTGCAATATCCAGTGGGGTGAGAAAAACTGCTTAATCTAGATGTTGACCAGTCTAATAGGGTTGAGAGTTTAGACTGCGTGCTTATATTTTATTTTATTTTGGTAACCACAATGACTTTTTGCCTATCATTTGATATCACTTAAAATCTATCTTTGTAGTTAATAAATGTGTTTGTTTATTCTACCTGAAGCAGTGCGTTTGGTTTGAAGTGTGTCAGAGACTCCTCTTGGGATAACAAGCCTGGTAACAATTTCTTTGTTAAACTGATGAACTCATATAAGCTTGCAGCGTCCAGTGGGCATAACTAGACACTGCAAGACGGAGGTTCCTGGAGTTGTGTCTGGGACCAGAGATATTGGCTAGTGTCATTGGGTTGCACAATCTAAGGAACAGCTTACATGCCAGAGGTTGTGCATGAACAGCCCAGGAGTGAGGGTTCTCACTGCAGAGGAGGGTAAGTCTGGCTCCCAGAGTCAAGGATGGGGTGACGTAGCAGATCACCGGTCCAGATAACACCAGGGAATGTCAGAGTCTATATAACCTTTTTTAGTTCCCATTACTCTGCAGCTTGCAAAAAGAGAGACTATAGTGGCAACAGTTCACGAAGGATGAGGGAAAATCTGGATTGCAGCTCCTTCAGACATCATGAGGATAACAACTGCCCACAGCCATCAGTCATGAATGTAAAATAAATGCCATCACAAGGAATGTTAACCCTCTTCCTTCAGGTAAACTATTCTGAATTACCAATTAAATGTGTTTTCAAACAGATGTACGTCTAAGACATATTTTGGTATTTTTATGGCTAATACATGGAATATAACTGCTAAGAAATATTTTCACTCTGCAGTGCAATTTGTAGTAAATATAAAACAAGAACTGTGTGTGACCAAAAAAACCAATCTCATAGAACATTACTTTACTAAAGAAAATATTTACATTGTGAGGTTTGGAAGAGTCCTACTTCAGATAGACTTAATATATGATTAGTTTTCCAGAACTATATCTTCATTTTACCTTTGAACATTATGAAATTCACTTACAAGTTGTTGTATAGGTATATGATGTTGTACACAAGGCAATATACACATATCTCATAAAAATTGTGATCTTAAGCAATACTTTCCTAGCTACATAAACGTAGTCCACTCCTATATAAATATTTGCTTAAACTGGAGACAAGATAAGCCATGCTCTTTCTAATTTATGATTCAGAACCAAAATTAGCTGTTGGCCAGAGCTTTGCATCCTAGTGAAAACAACTCTACAAGTTTGCAAGCTGATTCCTGTTCACCAGTTAGTGCTGCATCTGACAAAGACTAGAAGGCGTTAAGCAAGTTTCGTAATCTTAGCCCCTAGAGGGTTTTATGGCAGTAGGGAATGTTAGGGTACAGGGCTGCCTCTGGCCATGCCTCTTCCCTCCCCTCCATCATCTGGCCTGTCCCCATTAATGCTAATGAAAGATGAGCAGCACCTTGCAGAATTGGGCCTTTATTCAATTTTCTTCCTAATGTCCATCAGTATATATTCCCTAAAAGATTAGTCAGACAATTATGACCTGAGTCAGACTTTTTCAACATTAAAGAGGAGGATCCTGGCAGGACATGTCACTATTTACAAAAGCATCACATTTTTATTAACAATTTGATTTCTACTAAAAGTTATGCTTGAGACAAAGCCCTGTAATTTTTTTTAAGTACCCATTGGTAACAAGGTCTGTGTTGCACAGCTCACCAATATCCTTTACACACTAGTAGGAATATTTTCAAATGTAATATTTCAGATTAAATACATTTACAAAAGAAACCCTTACAAATCTTACCATTTACCAGCAGTAGCTATATAAGTATTTGAAGTGAGATAATATGAGTATGCTGTAAACTCGCTGATGTACCCACTCTAAGCTGACAAGAGAGAGCTCTCCCATCAGCTTAACTACTCCAACCCCTGTAAGCAGCAGTAGCTAACCAGGGCTTTGGAGCTGTGCTCCAGCTCCGCTCCAGCTCCAGGCAAAAACCTGCAGCTCAACTGCCCCAGAGCTGCTCCACACTCCAGCTCCGGGCTCCACTCCAAAGCCCTGGCTAAGTCAGCGGGAGAAACTCCATACCAGTATTTAGATCATTGTAACTTACATCACTCAAGGGCTGATACCCCACCTGCAAGAGACATAAGTTATGCCAACTTAAGTTGTAGTGTAAACATATTCTAAGGCCATGTCTACACTACAGAGTTAAGTCAATTTAAGTTACATTGATGATCATAAGCTGCTTTAATTACAACGGTTGTGCACATCCTCACAACGCTTCTTGTGTTGGCAGAGTGCATCCACAGTCGGTGCTCTTGCATTGACAGAGAGCGCACTGCATCATGGGAGCGCACTATCCCACTGTGCAACTTGCCACCCTCTGCCACTGGAAGATCTGGGAATGGATCACAGTGCATCATGGGGGCATGCTCACCAACCCATGATGCAGTTCTTTCAATCCCATCATTCCATGGGCTTCTGACTTCATTTTGTACTGTTTTTGCACATCCCCTGTAAACTGTGTGCCCACCATCTCTGCCTAAAAGCATAGAACCTGAACTACTGACCAGTCTGGTGATGAGTATTATGAACACAACACGGCTAGTCCTGCAATATTTCATAAGCTGCAAAACAGAAAATAAATCCATGGTATCTGCCTTGCGGTGTGCAATGGAAAGAAACAATGCTGCTGGCATTCACGGAGCAGCTGCACATGGTGGACCATCAGTACCGGGCTCAGGAAATAAGCACTCAGTGATGGGATCGCATCATATTGCATGTATGGGATGATGAGCATTGGCTGCAGAATTTTTGGATGTACAAAGCCACCTTCCTGGAACAAAGCCCACTTCCTGGAACAGTGTGCGGGGCTTGCCCCTGCCTTGGAGTGCAAGGACATCAGAATGAGAGCTACCCTCACAGTGGAAAAGCAAGTGGTGATTGTTGTGTGGATGCTGGCACATCCATACTGCTACTGCTCAGTCATGAATCAGTTTGTAGTTGGAAAGTCCACCGTGTGGTTGTGATGATGCAAGTGTGCAGGGCCATTAATCACCTCCTGCTATGAAGGATGTAGCTCTGGGTAATGTGCAGGAAATACTTGATGGCTTTGGGGCAATGGGATTCCCTAACTTCGGTGGGGCGATAGATGGAATGCATATCTTAATTTTGCCCCAAGACCATCTTGTGACGGAATATATCAACCAAAAGGTCTATTTCTCCATGGTCTTGTAGGTGCTGGTGGATCACCTGGGCCATTTCACTGACATCAATGCAGTTTGGTCAGGGAAAGTTCATGATGCACACATATATAGGAACACTGAATTGTACAGAAAGCTGCACCCTGGGACTTTCTTTCCAGACTAGAAGATTCCAAAGGGGGATGTGCAAATGCCCATAGTGATCCTTGGAGACCCCATCTACCCCCTTCTCCCATGGCTCATGAAGCCTTACACCGGGAACCTAGACAGCAGCAAGGAGCGCTTCAACAACAGGCTCAGCAAGTGCTGAATGACCGTTGAATGTACCTTTGGCAGATTAAAAGGTAACTGGCGCTGCCTTTTTGTCAGGTTAGACCTTAATGAGGAAAATATTCCAATGATCATAGCAGCCTGCTGTGCTCTGCATAATATTTGCAAAGCAAAGAGGGAAAATTTTCCCCAGGGATGGAGCGACTGGCTGCTGATTTTGAGCAGCCAGATACCAGGGCAATTAGAGGGGCTCAGCAGAATCTATTTGAATCAGAGAGGCTTTGAAGGAGCATTTTGACAATGAGCCCCAGTAATGTGTCTTTATGTGATGTGTTCAACCAGGCAATGTTTACTTGCCACCTTGAATGACCCCTCTAATGCTTACTACCTGTGCTTTAATTGTAGTAAGCAAATGTTCCTGCCTAGCCACTGTGTTTGAATTTGTTGGCATAGCAGGAGAGTTACATTGATGGGAGGAGCATTTCAGTGTGTACACCACTCTTGTCAATGAAAGCTGACTTTTGTTGACAAAACTGTGTAGCGTAGACAAGGCCTAGGAGTATGGAAAGAGGAGAGAATACTGCAGGTACTGAGGGCTGTTTGTTTATCTTAAGTATACTGGCAACAAACTGGTTTTGAGGGTCACCATTGTATTTGAAGTTATCTAGGCAAAGTAGTTTGAATTAATATAGGTATGTCTGAATTAACAGAGAACTTCCTGCAGCTGCAGTGAAGGTGAGGGGAATTTGTAGTTTGGGACTAGGTGGTAGGGGGGGCGGAAAAGAATGAAGAGAATATTTGGTTAGACACTGAGATCCAGAGTTTAGCACAGAGGATTTGACTAGATGTCAACATAACTAATCAATTATTCAGAAGCAAATCAGTTCATTGATAGTGTCAGTTATATACAAGTTATATATAGAGGGCCAATTTGTAGTCAAAGAACATTATATAGGTATGGTAAACACAACTGAGAACTCTCCTTACTACTATTACATACATGTTCCTTAATTTTTTTTTATGGCAATGGTGTTGCCAAAATTTAGATACTTTCTTATATCAACAGAATAGGAAATATTGGATGTTCAAGAGATAGTTGCCTCTAAACTGTGCAATTAGACTCCCGGCCTTGATGTTTCTCTTTGTAATTACAATATAATCAAAGGGTACAGACTTAAAAATTGTATTACAAAAATAGGTGGCACAAGTTAAGCACATGTCATCCTAATGTGCGCATACTGTCTGGTGAACATACACCCTTCAGTGAGTTACTGCTTCCTTAAAGAAACAGATTGAGTTATGCCCATTTATAGCAACTGAGGATAAGTACCACAGTTTTGGTACAGAATATAAAAAAGTGCTGGAGTCTTACACAGCAGTTTCAAATGGCTATCAGGCCCACATCAGACCCATCACGCTGTGCAACACATTACATTCAAAGTTCTGTAGCCTAATGTATGTCCATCTGCTCTATGTAAAGCCTGGAGAAAACTTTTTGTGGACCCTGCCTGTTTTTCTTCCACATAATTGCATTCTTTAATGCTGTAATCACCAAGGGCAAACAGAGGTTGAACTGTACGCTGCTAAAGCTGAAATGGAAGCCAAATGTGGCAGAGCTTGGATTTTTTTTTTCTTTTCATCTGGAGTTGTTATGGTGAAGCCCCCACTAGGAGTGCATGAAAACAGATAGCTCAAATCGCAGACATTCATGCCTGGATTTAAATACAGATTGGACATAATGCCATGTGGATAAATGCCTGTGAACAATCTAGAGGAGAATAAGTGCCCAGGGAGATTAAGAGATTTATTATAACCCCTCTGAAAGCTGTACCTTTATATGTCAGGAATCCTCACTTTTCAAAATCACTGAATTTAAAGGAGCAGAGATTTATATGTTATTCTAGTAACTAACCAAAACCCCCTCAATACTAAGCAGCATATGTACATTGTTAAATAATTTATGTAGCCATTCTTCTTTCCATTCAGCAAAATGAATATAACCACGAATAGCTGATCCTCTTCTCATATATCCACATGCAGTACTTCCATAACAAGTCAAAATAGTTCAGAACTGGTGAGTTACCTGAATTTATTGCTCAAGACTGTTCACTGAAAACACAGGTAAAAAACAACTCTTATTTTCTATCTACATAGTATATCTTCAGTGGATGGGAGACTGCAAGTGGAACTTTGCTTGGAGACTCTCCTGCCTTTTCCACATACTATTTTCTCACCAATTTATGGCCCAAACAGGAAAACCCAAGGGAGGAGACAGAACACCATAGAAAACCTGCTAATTTATACTTGTGAGTTCCTGTCTCATTCTCCTCTCAAGGCTGAGAGGCTTAGAAGCACACAGAAGATGGGGCAAGGGGAGCGGAATAAGAGTGAAGGAGGGAAAACTGCAAATTTCTCTCTTACACCAAAGATCCATGAGAAAACAAGTCATACCCACAACATCTAAAGCCATCCTCGCCACGCTACCCTTACCACACACAAAACAATAGCGTCACTACTAAGAGCCATGGCAGCACTGATTAATTCCCCTGCCTTCATTTTACCCTCTCCAAGATGGGTAATATACATGCAGGGCTAATTACGGATGGTCCAAGAACAGTAATTTACAAGCAAATTTTCAAATGGAAATATGTCCAGGTCCACAGAGAACTGAATTTGCACAACAATTCCTCCCAAGCACCTTCCACTATAAAAGTTGCTGAGGCACCTATACTGCATGCATTTGGAAGGAGGGGTCCCTCAATGATTTCTGGAATTTCCCATCTTTTCCTTCTCCTGGAGAGTCATTTCTTCCTCTTCTCCCCAAGTTTGAGGGTTTTTCCTGCTATACAGTCTCTTTTCATACTGTGCAGTGAAGGGTAACTTGGTTATGTGAGTCTTCAGAAAACTCCCCAAAAGGCTATTATTTGGAATCATGTAAAAATAAATAAGATTTTATAGGGCTCCTTTCCCCTTTCCAAAAGCACTTTGAAAAATAAGGACCAGGCCTGAAATCTTTACTCAAAACAAACTGCCATTAAAGTCAATAGCAGCCCCATAAGTCAAGGAGGCAATGCATCAGTTATTTTTCATCCATTTTTCTAACTGAATAATCCCACAGACACAATGATCTAATGAGCATATGGTAATATTAGGCCTGACGCGCTGACAATCTGTGAGAGATAAACTTATCTTGATCTCCACATAGGGTAGATCTTCTGAGTAATACTACAAATATCATGAAAGTTTGGCTGCTAGGCCATTCAGTATTAAGTGGGAAATTCAGAAATGAAGCTGAGGGGGCTTCTGAGGGATTTGTTAGAAACAATGTCTCCATAGAAGATATCACTAATAAGTGACTTTATTCAGTGGAAAGGGGAAGAGAAAAGTTTCCACCCATTGCACACAGTAAGCATTTCATATCCCTTGATACTGTAATGGTCCATACTGAAGTTACCTGTAGTACTATTTGTTTATGGAAGGATAGGATTGGAATTTAAAGAACTTAGCTACTTTTGCTTCTGGTGTGTGTTCAGTGCAAGCAAAAAAGGAAGGAGCATGAGACAAGTTCTCTCTTAGGTTCATTCCAGAGCACTTGCTTAATGCTTGGATTGAAATGACTAGACTTCTTGGAACCCTGGGTTCAAATGCCACAAATGTCAATTTACTCCATCTTCACAAGGATAAACAGAGTATGTTACCATTAGCTTGGTGTTTTTTTAAGGGACCCATATAAACAAAGTGCCTGTCAAATCTTTATTGATATTAAAATCCATGAGTTTTGCCTAAATAAGGAATTAATAGGTCCTGCATAACTGGAGTTGACACTTCAAGATAATCACTAAAATATAGATATCTCTGGGGCAATAGACAGGAACCAAATTGCACACGGAATGATACATAAAAATAGCAAGAGAAGGGCAGGCTGGGGAAATGTCATTTAAAAAAAACATTAAACCAATTGTTCTGAAATGAATCTGAAAAGAACTTTTCTCAGGTCTTTTCCTCTCATGTTTCCAACCCCTCAGAAGCCCCTTCTCAGCTTCATTTTTAAAATTCCCAGTTGTTACTGCCAACATTTTATGCTGCAGATAGCATTACTCAGAAGTTGTCAGACTTTCAATCTTAAATGGAGATCAAGATAACAAGACTACCACCTCACACACACATTGTCAACATATTAGATCTAATATTGCCTTTAGATCATTGTATCTGTGGGATTATGCAATTAAAAAACTCATGGACTTATAATTGATGCTAGCAATTTGTTGTAAATACTATGAGACTGCTTCAAATTTCAGTGTTGTTGTTTTTTCCCCCAGCAGAGTGGGGGTAGCATCTGAAGTCATATTTCCATGAGAAACTTCTTTCGAATATCACCAAACTTTTAACGTGAGGAATTATATGTTGCACTGCTCAGTAATTTAATGGTCAAATCACCTAACCTCCAAAATGAGATAAATTCCTCTTCTACCAAGACAAGTTACAGTTTGTTTGAAGATTGCTTTGTTTTTTAATCTTTACATTTGCTTAGAGGTGTGGTGAAACAAAGAACAAGAGATACAAGTAAAGGGGATTTTTTTTTCAGTTTTGATTATCTTGGGGCTTGGAGCAGAGTGGTTTTGTTTTTCTAGCTTTAGTGCAATGTGAAGCCTCTGATTATGGGCTCTGAATTAAAAAAAAAAAAAAAGGGCTGGAGCATCTATACATGCACATGGGGGTGGGGAGGAGGAGAGAGAGACAGGAAATCCTGAAGTCCTTATTCAAATCCGAATCAAGCAATCCCTATTTTCAGAAAAGATTCTCATTGAAGTCAGTAGAAGTTGCCCAGGAAAGGTCTGCATGGAATGTCCCTTAGTTTTTTCCCCTCAAGTGTTTACTCAGGTAAAACTCTCATTGAAGACAATGAGACAATGACAGGCCTGGAACCTTATCGCCCCTTTGGGGTGGAAGTATGAGGTGTTGGAACCTTGCCACTCCCAAGCTCGCATGCTTGCCTCTCTGTGGGTGGCCCGATGTGGCCTAACGGCCTCCATTCACGCAATCACCCCTTAGTCAGGGCAGTGCAGCCTAATGGCCTGAGTCCATCTAATCCCCCTCGCAAGCGGGGTAGTGTTTATTTATTATAGCATGTCTAACTTTGCTTGTCTACTTTAGCGAACGCTCAAAAACATCGTGAAATACTTCATTATGAATGCAATCTTTCAAAAGTTACCAATGTATGGAGGGTTGTCAAAGGTGAAGCAGACATGTTATTTGATTGGATGTTTTTGTTCTTCAGAAAATGCATTATAAGCTCATCACTTCTGCCATTTTGCATTTGCACGCACTGCCTCAACCATCGGCATTTAATGGCATCTTATCTATAGCAGAGTGACTGTAGAGCAGGAACAGTCCTGTCAGAACAGATTAAATGGAAACGCACACTGTATCCAGAAACAAAGTATGGTGACTGATTTACACATGAGTAACTGGGGATCAGTTTAGTCAGATTTCTTGAGCTGTCGCTATGATTATATGTAGTACAAGAATAGTTTATTAGTGATAAGGCCTAAAACAAGAAAAGAATAACTGCATGGAAGTTACTCTCAAATTTATTGATAAGAAGCTGCACATTTGTTCTCACTAAAATCCCAGAGATATTTTAACTGCACTGAATTGCAATTATACCACTTGATATTACTATTGACAAAAATCATTGTTGCATAAAGGTACGACTAGCATTAGTAATACTATCAACAACTCAATTACTCAGGATGTCACACAGATCTGTCAAAAGTTGCAAGACAAATCAAAACACATTAATAAAAACAACAGCATTCTAGAAATGTTAAGACCCTGATACAGTTAGTCTTTAGTCTCAATTATTTTGCCTTGCATGGGCATAAATCAGACCCACGTTATTACTGGAATACAAAGAAGATGATTTTTTTTGGTGATTAATTTTTTGGAAATATATTGGAGAAAAATTTAAAATATATTATTGTATGTGATTTGACTCATTGGACTTGCCAGTTACACTATCAACAAGTAGAGTCAATTATTAAAATATGTAGGCTAAGAGTTTCAAAGCCAATTTAGGGATTTGTATGCCCAATTCCTATTGATGTGAATTTGCAAATCTTATCCATATTGTTTGCCTAGCAAATTAAAGACACAATTAGATGCTGTTTGGAAGGTTAATTGATGAGCCAAAATAATTAATTTATTTTAGATCTTTGACAAAAATCAATTCAACAAAATTCTGATGAGCACCTGTAAACATGAATATCTGAATGGGTAACCCTGCAAAAAGAACTGCACTACCATTTTGGCTCAAGCTAGCCCCAAGATCTATGTATTTCTACTAAGAATAAGAATGAGCTGATGGGGACTGTGGCTAGAAATCACTGTCATGTCAAGAAGTGTATGTGCATAAACCTAGACCTAGTCCATACTCCATAATACCATTTTTGTAATATCTTTCACAGAGGGCCATCCAACAGTTTGCATGTCTCAGTTCAGAAAAGTCAGAACAGGGGGCAAACAATTTCTGCCCAGGCACCACTGCAGATTTCCTGATGCGGGTCTTGATGGAACACTAGAGAGAGGTAAAAAAGCAACAGAGGGTCCTGTGGCACCTTTGAGACTAACAGAAGTACTGGGAGCATAAGCTTTTGTGGGTAAGAACCTCACTTCTTCAGATGCAAGTCTTGCATCTGAAGAAGTGAGGTTCTTACCCACGACAGCTTATGTTCCCAGTACTTCTGTTAGTCTCAAAGGTGCCACAGGACCCTCTGTTGTTTTTTACAGATTCAGACTAACACGGCTACCCCTCTGAAACTAGAGAGAGGTAAGTTACTGGACTGAATCTTTGCAGCCTAGATGTATTTTCAGCCTGCACAGCAAAATGTTATGGCTAATTTATAATTACTTACAAACAAGTCTTTTAAATAGAAACAAAGGAGAGAGAGAGAGACTGATTATGGGGACAAAAGCATTCCCTGCTTTAATATTCCAATACTGACTAGTATTCAGGCCTCTATGTTGAGTCAGCCTCTCTTATTTAAGTCTTCTTACTTAGCTACAGAAATACTGCTTGTTTTCTTTTGAAGTTACACAATTTTAATTTGTGATGTTCATAAAACTTTAGAAGTTGACAACTATTCTCCAGAAATTTCATTTCTGAATAACAAGTCTTTAAATTCCAGCTTTACAAGTCAGGATAATACATTATTCTCCAAGCCTGGCACTTCCATGATTTTTTCTTCGGCTTTCTCATGTCTGTATGAAACAAGGGCCATTGACATCAAAAGAGTTGCAGATAAAAATCAGAGAGAACGTAATGAATTATTATGACAATTTTTTATTCTCTAGAAGTGAGAGATTTTAAGTTCAAACTCTTAGAGCACACTGGTGCTGATATACAGTACTTCTGATACTGGGCTTTAAATGCCACATTTTTAACTGTATGTTCCATACGTTTTGTTCAACACAAAACATTAGATATTAACCAACCACCATATATTTTCATGTCAAACATTCAAACTTATTTTTAATTAATGTGCCCATGGTTAAACAGAGCCATTTGGTCTATATTATAAATAAATATGTCAGTGGTTCTGCTCTTAGTAGCTTCAATAATTTGCTTTAAAAGTTAATTATTTTATTGGAATTATATTGAAATGCAATTAATATTTGTACTCTTGTGCATCACCAGGAACAGACATATTTGTTTTAATGTATCTTTGATTAATGGAGAACCTGATGAGACCCCTGCATTATCTACTTTTCCCTCTGTCACTGCTACTAGTGTGAGAAGAGAAAATTTGGAGAAGACTGAGTTCTAAACTATAGTAGATTTGTTCCTTAATTTAATCTTTTTGAGGTAAGGATCTTATCTATTTAATGTAAACTAGGTAGTTTGCCTTGGAGTAAGAGAGAGCTTGTGTATGTAACTGGTATATTCAAAAACACAATGTAGGCAATTTAAAGAGCTGTACAAAATATTTAAAGAGGTTTTAAAGCAAAGTTTGTTTTAGTCTTACATTTCAAAGGTTTTTTGAGAACATAGATTTATTTGTGTAAATTGTCAAACTTATGTTGAATTATGTGAAAAAAAAACATAGTATCACTTGACCATGCACCCAGTCTCTGATATTAGCTAAATCAGAGTGCCCACTAACATTTTCTTTAATCCCTGAGGATTCTCTCCACATTTTTATTCTTCATTTTATACTGCCTTTCTTTTAGATCCCCAGTCACAACTACCACTCTATTAGCTGCTGCAAGACACTTTCTCCCGGACATGAGATCACACAGCTCTTGCACACTTGAAAAGGATGACCTGACGGTGTAAAGTCAGAACCTGTTTCTGAATGTGGCCATTGTCGGAATTTGCTGCCATTTCTAAAGAGTTCTAACAGTTTTGGAAATATTGCACAACAAAGATACATCACAGGGTCAGGTGGCACTGCTTAGCTGGTGGGATATTTCTTGAAATACCTCAATTCTGTTAGTCCATAGGTCTGGTCAGTATCACCTTTATAATAAGTCTGGTTCAGAGTACTTGAAGGAATGCTGTCACTTCATCAGTCAATCATTGCTATCTTTTCTAGAATATCCACTTTTAAATCCAATAATATCGAAAATGTTAAATGTAAAACAAAGGCAGCAGCACTGAAAACTGCCAAAAATAAGTTGAGGAGAGCCAGCTGCATATACTACCTTCAGGTTTCCAAATAGCCTCATTTTGGGAGATACCCAAATGGTTTACCAACCAAGGACCTGATCCTGCATGGATTCCAATTGTGAGAAGGATGTGGAAGTTGAAGACACTGAATACCCTGCATGATTGTGCCCAAAGGGAAGCTGGGTTTTTTTGTTTTGTTTTGTCTCTGTGTCCTTTTTCATTTACTATATTTCTGAAGCTTGTAAGAAGAAAGACTCGAAAAATATTTTTTAAAAGTCCAAAAGAAAAGTTATACCACTTTGTTAAAATCTTAAGATTTTATATAAGATAAGATGATGGATTTCTTTGAGTAAAATATGTAAGAAGATGAACAGTTTGGTTTAATAAGGCTACAGTTGGTGATGATTACACAATTAGGGAATATATCAAGTGATTCTCTGTAAAGAGCAAAGCAATGAAGAGTTTCAAAGGGATCTCACTGAAATGGGTGACTGGGTAACAAAATGGCAGATAAAATTCAATGTTGATAAATGCAAAGTAATGTACACTCGAAATAGGGTGACCAGATGTCCTGATTTTATAGGGGGGATTTTTCTTATATAGGTGCCTATTACACCCCCCTCTCCTCCACACACACACACTCTGTCCTGATTTTTTCATACTTGCTATCTGGTCACCCTAACTGGAAAACATAATCCCAACTATATGTATAAAATTATGGGATCTAATTTAGCTGTTACTACTCAACAAAGAGATCTTGGAGTCATCATGGATAGTTCTCTGAAAATATCTGCTCAATGTGCAGCAGCAGTCAAAAGATCTAAAAGGACTAAGAAGGAATAGATAATAAAACAGAAAACATTATAATGCCACTATATAAATCCATGGTACACCTACAACTTCAGTACAACGTGCAATTCTGCTCACCTCATCTAAAAAAAAATATATATATATATATATTAGAATTGGAAATGATACAGAGAAGAGCAACAAAAATGATTAGGGGTATGAAACAGCTTCCATATAAGGAGAGACTAAAAATACTGGGACTGTTTAGTTTAGAAAAGAGATAAGGGGAGCATATGATAGAGGTCTGTAACATCATGAATGGTGCAGAGAAAGTGAATGGGGAAGTATTATTTACTCCTTCACATTACACAAGAACCGGGGTCACCCTATGAAACTAATCGGCAGGAGATTTCAAACAAACAAAAGGAAGTATTTCTTCACAGAACACAGAGTCAACTTGTGGAACTCATTGCCAGGAGATGTTATGAAAGTAAAAAATATAACTAGGCTAAAAAAAGAATTAGATGAATTCATGGAGCATGGGTCCATTAATGGCTATTAGATAAGATGGCCAAGGACACAACCCCTTGCTTTGGATGTCCCTAATCATCTGTCTGCCAAAAGCTGGGACTGGACGACAGGGGATCAATCACTCGATAATTGCCCTGTTCTATTCGTTCCCTCTGCAGCATCTGGCAACAGCCATTGTCAGCAGACAGGGTACTGGGCTACATAGACCAGTGGTCTGACCCTGTTTGTCCATTCTTATATTCTTATGATTTGCTGTCTTTTCAATTGCTCATAATTGGCATATCTCCTTCTTCAGCTTTTTTTTTTTTTTTTTTTTGCGCAAAAGACACTGGGCCAAGTCCATCCCTGCTGTAAACCCATTGTCTTCAGTGTATATACAGGACCTAGCACAAAAGGCTTCTGACCTGGCTTGCCTCTAGGTATTACCATGATAAAAATAAAATTAAAGTTATAATGATACAGCAGAGATTAATGTGGCCCTGTGAGTATGAGAAACGAAGAGCATAAAAGGCAGCTGTACTATTTGTAAGCAACTTAAAACCTAGTGCTTACTTCCTGGCTGAAGTGACCTGGAGCACTGAAAGTGCATGCAGTGCCAGCTTGAAATGCCTCAACAAAAGGACAGCTGGGATGAAATACTTACTCTAATTAAATCAGTGGCAGTTTTGACATTGACTTCAATGGAGCCAGGATTTTACCCGGATCTTCAGGTCCAATTTGCTCCACTGTGTAATATTCAATGAATGAAACATTAGCTGATGAAAAATTCAGAAAGGCAACTACCAAGAACAGGGCAGATTTTGAGTGAGAAGAATAGAAGACCAAGAACAGAAGTGCTATCTGGATTAATGTGGACAGAAGAGAAAGGAAAGTGTAATGACCCATGTAAATCTCACAAGATATATTATCAAACAGAATTTTAACTTCTGTGAGATCCTAAGTATTACAATGCATGCACAGTTGGTGGAACAAGGAAATGTAGGTTTAAGACATAAGTGTTGTACATATGCCTCTACACAGGGTGGGAGAAAAACTGGACAGTTGGGGAGAAATTAATACCTTGAAATGTTAATAACTATAGTGTGTGGTCATGACTCATATGATTTGTTGTCCGCCAGATGCCAAAGCAGAAAAAGACATCATATTAAAAAGGAAGACAAGTGACTGACAGGGTTTGGAAAGAATTCACAATCATCATAGTCTATATTGAAACCAATGATATAAACAGAATGAGACGGAAGGCCATACAAACCAGGCTTCAACAGTTGGGGAATTTAAACAAGTACAGCTCAAATGCTAGTTCTCTCAGAAATGATACTAATGCCACACTCAGGAAGAAGTGAAGAATGGCAGATTAGGAATTTCCATACATCTTTAAAATTATACAAATGGGACATGGGACTATTCTTAGAGTAGCTGAAACAAATACAACTATGTTAGTATTTGGGTTTCAAGTGTGCTTAATGCATCAAAAACGGATTAAAACAATCCCTACCTAAGGGAACATTCATTTAAAATTGGACAGACAATTCAGTTCAGCTAAAAAATGCATCAAATGGCAGTATCTGTCCCAAAGTGATACAGGAATCTATATGATTTAAAATAGATTTGGGGGGGACACTATTGTTGACATCTTTAGGGAAGAAGCATGTTTTAAACACAGATTCAGGTAGAGAGAGTGTAGTTGTTTGTAAGAAAGGAAGAGGACAAGACAAGGGTCAGAAAGCAATGAAGGGAATAGTGGGAGAAGGAAGTTTGGGAGGAGCAACAGAATGAGAAAGAGGAGTTGAAAAGATGAAAGCAGAGAGACAGGGTTCAATGTAGGGTGAGGGTACACAAGGAAGGGAGAAAAAACTTCAGTTCTGACGCTTCTTATCTTAGGTATAATGGCAATCTTTATGCTCAATTGGCTTAACTGAGTAGCTGAGTGCTCACTTGAGTTCCCTAGCAGCTATCATGAGTTTGCTAGAGAACTCCCATGAGAACTCCCATATTAACCATGTTTGCTCTTGAGAAAAGACAGCTGAGGGCAGATCTGATAATATTCTTCAAATATGTTAAGGGCTGTTATAAAGAGGATGATGATGAATTGGCTCTCCATGTTGAGTGAAGGTAGGAAAACAAGTTATTGGGTTCATCTGTAGCAAGGGAAATTTGTGTTAGATAGTAGGAAAATCTTTCCAACTATAAAATAGGCTTCCACAGGAGGCTCTGGAATCCCCATCACTGGTGGTTTTTAAGAACAGGTTGGACAAACACTTGTCAGGGATGGTCTAGGTTTACTAGGACTTGTCTCAGTGCAGGGGGCTGGACTTGACGACTTCTTGAGGTTCCTTCTTGAGGAAGCAGCATTGGACCGGGGGAGGAATTCTGACTGAAATACATTCAGCCAATAAGACTTCTGAAATACATAGGGAGAGAGACCTTTGCTTTGAATTTATTTTAGCTTGTTAAATTAGGCATTAGTTGCATTTTACTTTTCTTCTCTTGAAACAAATTCTGCCTCATTACTGGTAATCACTTAAAATCTATCTTTCTTTAGTCAATACATTTGTTCTATTGTTTTATCTAAACCAGTGTATTTGGACTGTAGTGTTTGGGAAACTCCATTTGGGATAACAGGATTAGTGCATATCATTTTCTATTAATAAAATGGTGGATTTTATATGAGCTTGTATTGACCAGAAGACAGCTGGGCAGTACATGACATACGTTTCTGGGGGGAAAGTCTGAGACTGTGAATTTCCTGGTGTTGTGCTGCAGTGTAATTCAAGAGTGGCTGGCTATAGAACTCATACAATAGAACTGGAAGTAACTGAGGCCTGGTCTACACTACGAGTTTAGGTCGAATTTAGCAGCGTTAAATCAAATTAAGCCTGGACACGTCCACACAACGAAGCCCTGTTATTCAACTTAAAGGGCCCTTTAAACCGGTTTCTTTACTCCGCCTCTGACGAGGATATTAGTGCTGAAATCGGCCTTTCGGGGTCGGATTTGGGGTAGTGTGGTCGGAATTCGACGGTATTGGCCTCCGGGAGCTATCCCAGAGTGCTTCATTGTGACTGCTCTGGACAGCACTCTCAACTCAGATGCACTGACCAAGTAGACAGGAAAAGCCCCGCGAACTTTTGAATTTCATTTCCTGTTTGCCCAGCGTGGAAAGCCCAGGTGACGACACAGAGCTCATCAGCACAGGTAACCATGGAGTCCCAGGATCGCAAAAGAGCTCCAGCATGGACCGAACGGGAGGTACGGGATCTGCTCGCCATATGGGGAGACGAATCAGAGCTAGCTGAACTCCGTAGCAGTAAACGAAATGACAAAATATTAGAAAAAGTCTCAAAGGCCATGAAGGACAGAGGCCATAACAGGGACACACAGCAGTGCCACGTGAAAATTAAGGAGCTAAGGCAAGCCTACCACAAAGCCAGAGAGGCAAATGGAAGGTCCGGGGCAGAGCCGCAGACCTGCTGCTTCTAAGCAGAGCTGAATGCCATGCTAGGGGGTGCAACCACCACTACCCCAACCATGTGCTTTGACTCCATCAATGGAGAAGCACGCCACAGGGAAGCGGGTTCGGGGTACGAGGAAGATGATGATGAAGACAGTGAAGATAGCTCACAGCAAGGAAGCGGAGAAACCGGTTTACCCAACAGCCAGGATATGTTTATCATCCTGGACCTGGAACCAGTAACCCCTCCCGGGCTACCTTGGCAGTTATCCCCCTAGTTGTGTGATGAATTAATAAAGAATGCATGAATGTGAAGTAACGATGACTTTATTGCCTCTGCAAGCGGTGCTCGAAGGGGGGAGGGAAGGGTGGTTAGCTTACAGGGAAGTAGAGTGAACCAGTGGGGAGGGAGGGATGGTTCATCAAGGAGAAACAAACAAGTTTCACACCATAGCCTGGCCAGTCACAAAACTGGTTTTCAAAACTTCTCTGATGCGCACTGTGCCCTGCTGTACTCTTCTAACCGCCCTGGTGTCTGGCTGCACGTAATCAGCGGCCAGGTGATTTGCCTCAACCTCCCACCCCGCCATAAATGTCTCCCCCTTACTCTCACAGATATTGTGGAGTGCACAGCAAGCAGCAATAGCAATGGGGATATTGGTTTTGCTGAGGTCTATCCAAGTCAGTAAACTGCGCCAGCGCGCTTTTAAACGTCCAAATGCACATTCTACCACCATTCTGCACTTGCTCAGCCTATAGTTGAACAGGTCCTGACTACTGTCCAGGCTGCCTCTGCACGGCTTCATGAGCCATGGCATTAAGGGGTAGGCTGGGTCCCCAAGGATAACTATAGGCATTTCAACATCCCCAATGGTTATTTTCTGGTCTGGGAAGAAAGTCCCTTCCTCCAGCTTTTGAAACAGACCAGAGTTCCTGAAGATGCGAGCATCATGTACCTCTCCTGGCCATCCCACGTTGATGTTAGTGAAACGTCCCTTGTGATACACCAGGGCTTGCAGCAGCATTGAAAAGTACCCTTTTCAGTTTATGTACTCGGTGGCTTGGTGCTCCAGTGACAAGATAGGGATATGGGTTCCGTCTATCGCCCCAACACAGTTAGGGAATCCCAGTGTGGCAAAGCCATCAACTATGACCTTCACATTTCCAAAAGTCACTACCCTTGATATCAGAAGGTCTTTGATTGCGTTGGCTACTTGGATCACAGCAGCCCCCACGGTAGATTTGCCTACTCCAAATTGATTCCCAACTGACCGGTAGCTGTCTGGCATTGCAAGCTTCCACAGGGCTATTGCCACTCACTTCTCAACTGTGAGGGTTGCTCTCATCCTGGTATTCTGGTGCTTCAGGGCAGGGGAAAGCAAGTCACAAAGTTCCATGAAAGTGCCCTTATGCATGTGAAAGTTTCGCAGCCACTGGGAATTGTCCCACACCTGCAACATGATGCGGTCCCACCAGTCTGTGCTTGTTTCCCGGGCCCAGAATCGGTGTTCCATGGCATGAACCTGCCCCAGTAACACCATTATTTGCACAATGCTGAGGCCTGTACTTTGTGAGAGGTCTATGTCCATGTCAATTTCTTCATCACTCTCGTCGCCGTGCTGCAATCACCTCCTCGCCAGGTTTTGCTTTGGCATGTTCTGGCTCTGTATATACTCCAGGACAATGCACGTAGTGTTCATAGTGCTCATAATTGCCGCAGTGATCTGAGTGGGCTCCATGATTCCAGTGCTATGGCGTCTGGGCTGAAAAAAGGCACGAAACTATTGTCTGATGGAGGGAGGGAGGGGCAAGTGACGACATGGCTTACAGGGAATTAAAATCAACAAAGGTGGCTGTGCATCAGGGAGAAACACAAATAACTGTCACACAGAATGGCCCCCCCAAAGATTGAAATCAAAACACTGGGTTTAGTAGGCCATTGATTTCACGGAGAGAGGGGGAAGCAAATGAATACAGAACAAATCTGGTCCATCTATCTTTTACATCTTAGGCTGGCAGCAGATGGTGCAGCATGACTGATAGCCATTGGCATCTTCTGGGTGCTTGGCAGAAGATGCTGCATTATGATTGCTTGCCATTATCGTCAAGACGGTGCAATAGGACAGCCGGCAGGACTGAGTCTCCAGGAGACAAAACATGTCTGCCCAGGTGCCTCTGACTGAACTCACTGAGGTGTACAATAATGATGGATACCAATCGTAATACACCATCTACTGCCAAAAGACAATTAGCTGCTGCTGTGTAGCAATGCTGTACCACATCTACCTGCACCCAGATGACATATGGTGACAGTGAGCTGGGCTGAGCTGAGCGGGCTCCATGCTTGCTGTGGTATGTCATCTGAACAGGTAACCCAGGAAAAAAGGCGCAAAACGATTGTCTGCCGTTGCTCTCACGGGGGGAGGGAGGGCCTGACGACATGTACCCAGAATCCCGCACGACACTGTTTTTGCCTCATCAGACATTGGGATCTCAACCCAGAATTCCAATGGGTGGCGGAGACTGCGGGAACTGTGGGATAGCTACCCACAGTGCAATGCTCCGGAAGTCAACGCTAGCCTCGGTACTGTGGACGCGGTCCACCGACTTAATGCACTTAGAGCATTTTATGTGGGGACACACACAATCGTCCGTATAAAAAACGATTTCTATAAAACCAGCTTCTATAAATTCGACCTAATTTCATAGTGTAGACATACCCTTACATGCCGGAGGCTGTGTGAGAGCAGACCAGGTGTGGTAGCTCTCCCACCAAAGCAGTGTAAAAGGCAGGTTGGAGAACTGAGGGGACACTGTAGTTCATCAATCCAGATTGTATGCTGGGTAATGTCACACTGTCTTCAGTAAAAGGTTCTCTAATATTATCAGATATGGTACAGTCGTCACCTTAAAATCTGAAATAGATAACATCACCACCTGCATAAGGGACTGCACAGCTATTAATACATTTCTTCTCTCAGATTCAATAAGACTATCCTGAGATGATGTAAACTTGACAGCAATTTACACCACCATGCCACTATGTCATTATAGATGATAAAAGAGATCCTGGAGATGGTCAACACCTTTCCCTCCCAATTGCTAAAAAGCTAGAACTTAGTCTCTGGATCTCCAACTCACATCATATCCCCCCTACTGAAACCTGGGGGAGAAAACTGTTTAACTGCCTTTGCTTTGTAAGTGTGACATCATTGAATTCATCAGAAGAAGTCTAATTAAAAAGAAGTATATCTTTGTAAGCACAAGTAGTGCTATAAAAAGAGAGTATCTTACTTGTAAGATATTTTCATAAGCAACATTTAATATTAATATTTTAGTAACAGGCATAATAGTCAGATGGAAAAGGAAGCAGACAAGTGTATTGCAAAAAGAGCAAAAATTAGCATCTGGTTGCAGTGGCAGACAGTGCACTTGTGATGGTGCACAGCACTTAGCTGATCTCACTTGTCCAGAGATAGCTAGCTATGACATTTGAAAGTCATTATAGAAAACCCAGGAGGAACCTGTTGTGTTGCTCAGCTGAGGCCTCTTTCCAGATGTCAGCAGCTTTATGAGTCAAAAAGTAGATTTAAACCAGAGGATAAGTCAGGGATTGGCAACCTTTGGCACGTGGCCCGCCAGGGTAAGCACCCTGGTGGGCTGGGCTGGTTTCTTTACCTGCCATGTCCGCAAGTTTGGCCAATTGTGGCTCCCACTGGCTACGGTTCACCGCTCCAGGCCAATGGGGGTGGCAGGAAGTGGTGGCCAGCACATCCCTCAGCCCACACCGCTTCCCTCAGCCCCCATCCAGCTGGGACAGCAAACTGAGGCCAGTGGGAGCTGTGATCAGCCGAACCTGCGGACGTAGTAGGTAAACAAACTGGCCCGGCCCGCCAGGGTGCTTACCCTGACAGGCTGTGTGCCAAAGGTTGCCACTCACTGGGATAAGTCATCCTGAATTTACTGATTGGACGGAACTGGCTGAGAATGTGTGATTAAAAAAGAAGCTTGGACGACAAGCTACTTGAGTTCAGAGTAGTAAGAACCCTCCTAAGGACTAGAGTTGTAAGAATAACTGATTGTCCAATTTGCTGGCAATTCAGAGACATTTTAAAAAGTGTTTTGAATCAACCGAAAACCAATTTTTTTTCAGAAAATCAAAAAGTTGAAAAAAGTTGTTTTGAATCAAATAAAAATGTTTTGTTCAAGCTGAAACAAAATATTGTGTTTTGATTTCCAACATTTTCAAGTTTTATTTTTTTAAAAAGTTATTAAAGGAAATTTCGAAGTGAAAAGTCATGTCAAACTGAAAAATAGAAATCTTTCAACTTTTTTTATATTTTTGGGGTTGACATTAACAATTTGGGAAACTGATAAAAATTCCTCAAATATTTCAGCTCCCAGCCCCAGTTATCATCCAACATGACAGCAGGTGGCGCCACTCACCCAAACCGGGCTGAGTGCCAATAACAGACATCAGCCAATTTCCCCAAGCATGCACCTCTCTCTGGAGTATAAACCCAAAATTATACCATCTTGTGCTGCACAGAGAACTGTACAGCGTAAGGTCATAGAGTTCACCCCTCCCTCAATGTGGTGAGGAAATGCAGCAACCCCTGCCCCTTGAGCTAAGATTCCCAAGCATTTCACTCCAAATTTACTGGTTTAGATTAAAACATAAAATAAGTTTAATTATAAGAAGCTAGATAATAGGTGATAGCAAAGAGATCAAAGCAGATTATCTAGTAAATAACAAAAACACAAACTAAGTTTAACTTACAAGTAGGATAGGATTTGAATTAACAATCTCTCGCCCTGACAGATGATACAAGCAGACTTGCAGATTGTAGAGGCACCAGCTGAACTTGGTTTGCAGCTTAGGAACCCCACTCCAGTTACAAGTCCTTTTCTTTTGGAGCTTCTCCTATGTGTTCAGTTGTGGGGGAGTGAAGGACAACAGATGATGTCACTCCCTGCCTTATATAGCTTTAACATATGGTGGGAACCCTTTGTTTCAAACTTGGTTCCCAGACCAGTTTGTGGAAAAATACAGACATCCTAAAATGGAGTCCAGAGTCATGTGGGCTGGTCACATGCCCTTGCAGAGTCATAGCAGCCATTACTTACAGGCTGGCTGAAACATCCACAGGAAGGCTCACCAGGTGGGGGATAAGCTTCTCCCTAAGGCCTATTGTTTTCCCTACTGGCCTATTACCCTTAATGGACCCTTCACAACCAGCTATTTAGATGGGAAGCATCTTGCTTAGTGGGTGTCACCCCGGTGTGACTACATGTGAAATACATAGTCAATATTCATAACTTGATACAAAAATATACATGCACACAAATAGGATAATCATATTCAGCAAAAACAACAAGGAGTCTGGTGGCACCTTAAAGACTAACAGATTTATTTGGGCATAAGCTTTTGTGGGTAAAAACCTCCAGCCTCCAGCTTCCATCCACATCACACGATCCATTGTCTTCAGACAAGCCCTAAGATACAACCGAATTTGCTCCAACCCTCAGACAGAGACAAACACCTACAAGATATTTATCAAGCATTTGTAAAACTACAATACCCACCTGGGGAAGTGAGGAAACAGATTGACAGAGCAAGACGGGTACCCAGAAATCACCTACTACAGGACAGGCCCAACAAGGACAATAACAGTACACCACTGGCCATCACATACAGCCGACAGCTAAAACCTCTTCAGCGCATCATCCACGATCTACAACCTATCCTGGAAAATGATCCCTCACTCTCACAGACCTTGGGAGGCAGGCCAGTCCTCGCTTACAGACAACCCCCCAACCTGAAGCAAATACCAGCAATTACACACCACACCACAGAAACACCAACTCAGGAACCAATCCCTGTAGCAAACCTCATTGCCTACTCTGTCCCCATATCTACTCTGGCGACACCATCAGAGGACCCAACCACATCAGCCACACCATCAAGGGCTCATTCACCTGCACATCCACTAATGTTATATATGCCATCATGTGCCAGCAATGCCCCTCTGCCATGTACATTAGCCAAACCGGACAGTCCCTCCGCAAAAGAATAAATAGACACAAATCGGACATCAGGAATGGTAACATACATAAGCCAGTAAGTGAACACTTCAATCTCCCTGGTCATTCTATTACAGATTTAAAAGTCACTATCATTGAACAAAAAAACTTCAGAAACAGACTTCAAAGAGAAACAGCAGAACTAAAATTCATTTGCAAATTTAACACCATTAATCTGGGCTTGAATGGGAACTGGGAGTGGCTGGCTCATTACAGAAGCAGCTTTTCCTCTCCTGGAATTGACACCTCCTCATCTATTATTGGGAGTGGACTACATCCACCCTGATTGAATTGGCCCTGTCAACACTGGTTCTCCACTTGCAAAGTAACTCCCTGCTCTCCATGTGTCAGCATATAATGCCTGCATCTGTAACTTTCACTCTATGCATCCGAAGAAGTGAGGTTTTTACCCATGAAAGCTTATGCCCAAATAAATCTGTTAGTCTTTAAGGTGCCACCAGACTCCTTATTGTTTTTGTAGATACAGACTAACACAGCTACCCCCTGATACATATTCAACAAATCATAACTTTTCCAGTGACACTTTATACGCCCCATCTTGTAGAAAATGCACCATAACTATTCCATAATCAGATCATATAATAATATTACTATGAAGAATACAGGGTGCAGTGTCACAAAGGGAGTAACAGTTTTTGTGTTAAGTGTAATATTTGAAAAGTGGCCTTCATGTGAGAGGTTAGCAGAATACTGGAGTTTGAAGTGATTCAGGTTTCTTAGCTATAGAAAAAGTCACCATCTTATGGCAAAATTTCAAAACGAGTTAATATTAAAATATTTCCTTTGCACAACATTATAAGAATTTTACTATAGTGATATGGAAGATTTGCTAATCCTCTGAAGCGCGATTGTGCTATATTTGGAAACTAAATTCGATAATTCAAGTGTAAAACAGATGGATTTTAATCCTACTTTAAGCACAAATCTCAATGTAAACATAACTATGGATTGACTACTGATGCTCAATATTTAGTGCTGAATTATGAGCGTAACAAGTCTCTACAATTAGCAGCATGTACAAACTGAACATTTAATAGTAATATATGTCACCCTTTTAAAATATAAGTTTCTAAGAACACACACACACAGGACTAGCTTACACTACAATAAATTTAAGATCCAGTTTATAAAAATGGAATTTTTTTGTTCCTGAAAAGACTTAGATTTCAGTTTATAAGACAGTAAATAGGACTCACTATATGGAATAATTCTTGGTCTGGGTTGTGAATTCGGGAATTGAATAATCACAGAGCTTGGTAAAAGACCTACTGCCAACTGCCTCACTGAAGTAAATGGCTCCTGTGTTCAAAACAACAAATAATGCCCTAGAATGCAATTTTTTAAAGTCATGGGAAGTGGCGTCATATGCATTTTGTACATTCATCTTCTATATGCCAGTATTTTCTACCTTATTTAAAATATTGACAAAAACTATTGCACAGGGAAGCAGTTTTAGTTGTAGCAGCACCTCATTCTTTCACATTGCTCAGCAATTACTTTAAAGAAAGCACTAAAGTGTTTTTCCTTCTCAGTTTCAAAAATTCAATACAGACACTGATATACCTGCAAAGAGATGCAGTATTTAGCACGGTAATGCTGCTGTTTATACCCTGTATTTTTTTCTGATAAACAGGCTTTATATTTAAGACAATATAATTTATGATTAAATAATATATGGATACTAAAGTACAGTAACTTTTTTTATATATTTGGTTTATATCTAGCCAGATATTTAGTCTATCTGATTTATATTTTGAAGATAAAGACTGTAGTGACTGTAATTACACAGTCAAACATAATACAGCTGAATCCTACTTCTATTCAGCGGCCCATTGCAAATTTGTTTGGAAGCAAGAGAGAGGCTGTTACTTCACATAAATCTGTTCTCAATTTCTGTTACTCCCCTCTCAATATAAAACACTCAAACTCTTCTTGCTTTGTGGGAATAACTCACAGGTGACACAAAACAAGGAGCAATTGCACTCCAATATTTTCACCAACCTTGCAATTGTGTATTAGCTTCAAAAAAGCATACTCCTCTGCATTGCACTGATCTTGGATGTCTTTGCAATCAGTGAATCACTGGGCTTGGGAAGAGGATTTTCTACTGCAGATGGCAAGCATTTCACTGTGCCAGACAGCACAGGAGATGCCCAGTAACTGCTGATGTGTAGGCTTTAGAAAACTTTTTCATGAAACAAAGGCTTTAGTTTGTTTTCATCATTTAATTTACAGCAGAATTTAGTCTATTAAGAATGATTGGACAATAAACCTGTACATTGGGCTTAATAAGTGCCTGCTTTTACAATCAGATTTTATATACATATGTATATATAATGGCGTTTTATAAAGAAATCAGCTCAATAGCCTATTTTAAAAGTTTATGGTATTATTTAAGCAACAGTTATTGCAGAAACAGTGCTGAAAGTATTCATCCATGTGCATGTGATAAACAGTGGCGTAGCCAGGTGGAGGAAACAGGGGGAGCGATCACAAAAAAAGGCGTCACCAGCTGCGGCGCTTTTACTCACGTGGTGGCGCTTTTACTGACAGGGCAGCGCTCCGGGTCTTCGGCAGCACTTCAGCGGCGGGACCTTCACTCGCTCCGCAGGTCTTTGGTGGCATTTCGGCGATTGAAGGGCTCGCTGCCGAAGACCCGGAGCACCACCGAGTGAATAAAAATTAAAAAGGTGACAAGAAACTGAAAAGGCGCCACTTGTGCTCAGTGGGAGAGTGGCCACTGCCCCACTCTCCCCCTAGCTACGCTACTGGTGATAAAACGAATGGGCCAGATCTCACTCAGGGCCATATTATACTCTCAATTTTTAAGCAAACAAGTCCACAGTAAAATCCTGCCTAAAATTCAATGGGTTTAGATTACCTCCTCTCACAGAGCTTGCTCCTGCCCACACTATCCCATCAGTGGGTGGAAAAGCATGTGTGACCTATCCCAAAACCTAGCAGATTCCACGGGGATCCACATGAGATCAGAGCCATCCCTGTGGATCCCTGTGTTTCCACACTGACTCTGCATATAAGCAGCACTTCCCAGGCTACACGGTTGTATGCTTTGACCCTGTTTGTTTAAATAATATCTATTTTTGAAGATTTTTTAATACTCAAATATATTTGGTTTGTACAGAATTTGATACATAAAGAGCACCTAATATTTTAATATATATCCCAAATGAAAGGGATCAAATTATAACTATTATCTTGATCAAATTAGTTGTTTCAAGGTGGAGTCTCATTCTCATCTCAATATCCAGGGATTTCCATGTGTAACTCCTGCTAATGGAAATGGTGTTTGTAGATCCCTGTGTATGAAGATGAGAACATATACCACTAGACTATATCCTGTCTGCTCTCAGGGATTAATTGAAATGTACCATTGTATTGACTTTGAGATTCTGCCAGGGTGCTGGAACAATTTTTATCGGAAGGGTCCTAAAAGCCATTGAACCAAACTGTAAACCCTGAATATTTCAAGCCAGGGCACTCCTAGTTCCGGCATCTAGTCTGCTGGGAAAATGCAGATTAATAAAGCGTAACGTCTAACCCATTTTCAATGGCAAAACAGAATGGAAATGAAAACAATGAAACACAAATAAAACCTGCAGCAGTGCTGAGATTTTGCCATCTGACTTGCAAATTCCTAATTCAAGGGTACAAAAACAGAGATACAGAAATAGTTAGGCAAAGAGGACAATACACAACAAAGATTCACTTACCATACATTGTGTGGAGACTTCCTGATTTTTCAGGATTTCCTATGCTCTCTAGACATGGTATGAAGTTAACCAGGCCCACATTTTCAGCTGTTTTCTAAGCAGACTGGTATGGGTGAAAAACCTTGCATTTCTTCAAGCAAACTGAAAAACTGCACTCACAAACAAGGAGCTAGATGTGCAATTACCTCCACTTTGAGGGATGCAGCCATAAATACTGTGGGAATATTTTAGAGGAAACAAGAAGAAATACTCTATATTTCAGGTAACTCTGAAATATAAATACTTCAATATTATTCAAGTCCTGTGTATCTTACACATTACTCATTTCAGTGATGCTTCATAACAAGTTCTGTTGCTGCCATGGCATAAAAGTACAAAAATAAACTTGTACTCTTACAAGGAGCACTTTTTGTAATCTCATAAATAAGTGCACATTTCACTACAATAATCCAATCTGCACTTCATTGAAGACATTTAATAATAATAATGATTTATTTTTATAACCTCAGTGCTTTTGATTATCAGCATTGTTGGTGTTTAAATCATGTGCACAACTGATTCATGTGCACAACTCCCATTAAAATTAATAGGGATTATGCCTACACCTGAACTATGAACAGTTCCATAAAACTACTCTTTAGCAGTCCTACAATTCTAACGCCTGGTCTATACTACCCGCCTGAATCGGCGGGTAGAAATCGACCTCTCGGGGATCGATTTATCGCGTCCCGTCGGGACGCGACAATCGATCCCCGAATCGGCGCTCTAACTCCACCAGCGGAGGTGGTAGTAAGCGCCGCCGACAAAAAGCGGCAGAAGTCGATTTTGCCGCCGTCCTCACAACGGGGTAAGTCGGCTGTAATACGTCGAATTCAGCTACGCTATTCACGTAGCTGAATTTGCGTATCTTAAATCGACTCCCCGCTGTAGTGTAGATGTACCCTAAAAGACAGCATTTGGGTTGTTTGAAAGGGAAACAAAAGACATTCACCTACACGTGGTGAAATATTCATTCCCTTTGTTTCTGCAACATTATCACATTATTTCCAACAGATTCTCAAATGGTGAACTACTGCCATGTGCACAGAGGCAGCATAAAGACTACACACAACTTAAATCCTGTTTTCAGGATGTGGATGGTGCATAGGCCTTGTGCTAGTACTTTGCACAGGTAGGGTTACCAGAATACCCAGTCGAAAAGGGACTCTGGTGGCTCCGGTCAGCTCCTCTGACCGGGTCATGAAAAGTCCAGTTGTTGGTGTAGTGGGGTGACAGGCTGCAGGCTATGCACAGGGGTGGTCACTGGGGCTCTACGCGCTGTCCCCGCCCCAAGCATCAGAATCCCAGCTCCCACTGGCCAGGAACTGCAGCGCGCAGAGCCACCTGGCCGCAGAACCAGAGGGACATGCTGGCCACTTCCAGGAGCCGCCTGAGCTAAGCGCTGCCCGGAGCCTACACCCCACACTGGCCCTGATCCCCTTCCTGCACCCAAACTCCCTCCTGGAGCCCGCGCTCAAATCCCGAGCATCCTCCCCCACCCAAACCCCACACTCCCTCCCACACTCCAACCCCCTGTCCCAGCCCTGAGCCCCCTCTCGCACTCCGAAACCCTCAGCCCCAGCCCAGAGTTCCCTTCTGCACCTCAAACCCCTGATCCCCAGCCCCACCCCAGAGCCTGCACTCCCCTGCACCTCCAGCACTCCAAACCCCTCATCCCTCGCCCCACCCCCAGAGCCCGCACCCCCAGCCCGAGCCTGCACCCCCTGCCCCAGCCCAGTGAAAATGAGTGAGTGATGGTTGGGGAGAGTGAGCGATGAAGGGAGGGAGGATGGAGTGAGTGGGGGCTGGGCCTAAGAGAAGGGGCGGGGCAAGGGTTTCGGTTTTCTGCGATTAGAAACTTGGCAACCCGTATGCACAAGTTGAATTTCACCCCAGAAGTGGATTTTATTACAGAACATTTTAAGGTATGCATTTAGTTTGAAGAAAAAACACAAGGCAATCATATATATCTCATATAAGGTCCTGTAACTTGTAGCATGCAAACAGACTGGCTACAACCAGATAGAGCCCCACTGACTTCAATGTAGCTCCACATGGACATAGCAGCCCAGCTGAGCACTACATGTTGCAGGATCAGGGCCTAAGAATTTAAGGTATTAGATAAATTAATATTAAACTAAGTTTTTGGGGGAAGATACCATATTTTTTGCTCAGTGTTTGTACAGTGTCTAGAACAATGGAGCCTTTAACTATGATTGGAGCATCCATGTGTTGTTTCAATACAAATAATAAATAATTACACTGATCCTAGATGAAACCTATATTTTTTCTCCCTTTTATATGAAAAAAACAAAACAAAATGATGTTAAAAGATACTATCTCAGATTGGTTCCTTCTACCTCTGTACATAAATTTCTAACCATGTTTATATTATAAGCATCTCATTCACCTTGATTAAATATAGAAAAACACTGCACCAAGTGACAAAAACTACTCAGGCAAAACTCTCACAGATGTCAGTTGGTTTTGTTAACATAATAGAATCTTTGATCCATCTCCCATTGAAGTCAATTAGAGTTTCTTGATAAACTTCAGTGGGACATGGATTAAGACTTGAATGAGTAAATCAAACAGGGTGAGGCTTGGAATGATTTTCTTGGCATATATTGTAAAATACACCAGCAACAAAAGTATCTTTATACACTGTATTAGAGTATTATCCCTATATGCAAAACAACAACTAGAATCAGATATGCAAATAGTCAATTAATTTCAACAAGTGTTGCTACTGCCTTAAAATATGAAAAGTAAACACTCTATTAACAGGCTTTACAGTTCAATCAAAATCTGAAGACACTAAAAGCCACTGAATAGGTTTAATCTATGTAAAATGCAAGTGGAGTATAGGAAGAACCTGGACCAACAACAATGTGTGCACTGAAGTTTAAACCAATACCTTTGAAACAATACAGGCAAAAAACCATTAGCAACAGACTTAAACACTCAGGTTTGGTCTCATCCAAAATCCACTGAAGCCAATGGGATTCTTTCCATTAACTGCAATGTGCTTTGGATCAGGCTGATATCATCTTTAAATCATATTTAATGTTATTTTTCTCAAATCCATATCAATAATACTCTTTACCTACCACACAGTACATAGTGGGCTAAATTGTGGTACAAGTTTACTTGGCTTGCACAGAGAACATTTTGACATACGTTTAGTTCCATTTGTTTTAATCTGATATTTACCAAAAAGAGAATGCTAACATGAAGATTTACTTGGAGGCATATTTAAGTCATTTAAAAACCTTAAACCTAATGCTACTCCTCAGTGTTATAGGCATAGGATATCAACTTTGCTGCTTCTATTTCTTATTGGCACAGAAACTGAAGTAGATGTGCGTATAAACCAAAAGTGCTACAAAAAAAAATGCTGAAAAATACTGATATAATGAACATTTTCCACATGACATATTTGACAAAGTCAATTAGTTAATATTGCAAAGAAGGAACAGTTTAAATTGTTTAAATAGGCCTGCATGAACTAAGCAGACAAGCGCATACACCTCACACAAGACACAAGATATAGATTTTTAAAGCTTACCATTATCATTTTTAAGATTCCCATTGCTGAGCTGTTTTAGTCTCTTCTGATGTGATTTGCCATTATAGTGGATTTGTGCTTGAGCAGCAGAGTTCAACTGAATGTTACAAACATTGCACAAAGTGAAATTGGTGTGTTTTTTCTCCTTCTCTTGCTTTTCCTCACTGTCATCAGGTGCTAATTCTGTCTCACTTTCCCTGTCTGGTACACTTGGGAAACCTGGGGTGTAAGAATGATTACCATGGGGGACATCAGGGCTCCAGGGCTTCTTCATATTTTCTAAAAAAAATAAATAAAACAAAATCATGAACGATCCACAGTACCAACACCTGGAAAGTAGAAGGAAGCGCTATTGGTTAGTTTTCATATTTTATTTTAGCTCTTAAAGTATACAGTTCCATTTCACACATTTTGCTTCCTCTTGGTGAGTCTTCCTTAAACCCCAAAGTTAAGCAAAGGTAGATATTTACACATTTTAACAGGACCTGTAAGTCTATCCCTGGAGTTAAACTGTCACTGCAAAATCCTTTTCTAATTAAGTTCTATTCTGACTTTCCAGTTATTTTGCTGTATTTGTTCATTAGCTGAACAAAAAGGGCAGAATGAACAATTATGTGAATGGAACATTAGTCTAGTGGTTAGGGTCACACAACTAGAAACCAGGAAACCTTTTTTCTGTTCCCAGCTCTGTTAATAACTCACTGTGTTTTGGGCAAGTAACAGTACTTCCTCTCTATACCTCAGTTTCCTCCAGTGCAAAAAAGTGTGTGGGTGGAAGGGGAGCAGAAAGAAAGAGAGAGAATGATGCCTACCTGACTTAATAAAGTACTCTGAGAGTACCATAGATGAGGATTAAGTAATGCCAAATACAATTATAACAACTGGAGTTTAACACACCAGCGATATGTTTATTTGTGAGCTACACACAGATACAATAGTGCTTCTCTTAGACAAAGCAAAGGTACAAGGCATTGCTTGCCTTAGCCAAGCCCAAACCAAAGTTTTGAAACATGGCTTATTTCACCCAACTTCTTCAGCAAGGAAGAATGGGGGCAGGGGAGAGAAGTAAACCCACTTGGGTTACTGCTCAGCCCCAGTTCTTAGAGATTCTTTTTCCTAACTACTAGATTCAGATCCCCAACCTCCAACTCACTTCCCTCTTATAGTGTGCTAGGAGGACTCAATTCTCCACAGTTGGTTCAGCCCTAGGATTCTGCATTAAGGACAGGTGATTATATTCCTTCTTCTTGCCAGAAGGGAAGTTAACCTTTTCCTTAGCAAGCTCTGAATGGGGTCTATAGCAGCCTAAGATTAACCTTCCCTGAGAAAGCACAATTATTTACTGTAACAGAAATACATTCACATATGAGATGGAATGTATAACCCCACTTTTCCCCAGCCATGAAGGAGTTAAGGGACAGAGTTGCTACCTCCTTAGATATGGCTAATTGGTTGACCAGTAGTAGCTGGGATAATAAGCTTCAACCCAGGCAGATCAGGGTGGTTGTCAGACAGGGTGAGGACAATCTTGCATGAGCAGCAAACTGGCAAAAAGCAGGACTTGAACTTCTCTGAGGATTGGGGTGGGACTGCTAGATTGGGGTAACCCTGCCAGTTTACGCAGGTTTCCAATCTCCTAGTCTTCACAAGCTAGAACTCCCCAGCGTCCTGCTACCAAGCCTGGGTGGAATACCACATTTGGGGATAGTGAGAGCTAGTGGAAAGAAAGTTCTTAAAGGGTAAGTGTACTTCTAAGGGCCCCAGGAGCATGTGAGATGGCTGAACCCCCTTGGAACATACTTACAGTTTTCTTTATGATTAAGTAACATTTTATGAGTTTTACACATCAACTAGTACTATAAAAAGGCCAGTGTTAAGCTCTGTGGAGAGGATAACATATAAATATATTCCAATAGTTATACAATTTTTGTGTCTGGCTACAGGGGACAAGCAATAAGTTGCTTTGTTGGTGGGAGTGCTATAAGGCACACCCCAGAGACCCTGTTGCAAGATTTCCTTCAAAACCCATGGAAAGGCTGAAGTCTATTTCCAGTCCTTATGATCCAGTATGCTGAAGATACCAGAAGCATAAAAAATCCTGACTTTGCAAGTTGCAGACAGATCACTCTTGTATTGATCACTTTAATTATTGTACAACTCCTACTCACTCTCTCTACATTTGTCTGGACTGCTTTCAAGTCAAAATTTAAATTAATCATAAAATCATGAGTAAAATATCAAATATGATTCTGTTTTTGTTTAGATTCTTCCCATTTTCTCCTGCTCTGCTCCAAAAGAGAAATAATAAACAAGCATTACTGGCAGGGCTGGCTCCAGCGTTTTTGCCGCCCTAAGCGGTGGGGGGTAGGGGGAAAGCCACGATTGGCATTTCTACCGCCACCGCTTGATTCTTCAGCGGCAATTCGGTGGCAGGTCCTTCCCTCCGAGAGGGACTGAGGGACCCGCCGCCAAATTGCCGCCACAGAGCTGGACGTGCCACCCCTTTCTGTTGGCCGGCCCAAGCACCTACTTGGTGCGCTGGTGCCTGGAGCCGGCCCTGATTACTGGTCTCTTATTTTTGTCTTCATGAATTATAATTTAAGGTAAGGTTAATCTATAAATCTAGAACCTGATTCTCCTCTAACACCAGGGTGAACCAAAAGTAATTCCCATGAACTCAGTGGAGAAGAAGGGAGAGGAAAGTCTGCCTCCTAGAAGCTAAAATGAAATAAACGCAAATATGAACATTTAAAATTAAAGCAGCTAAAATTGGGTGGGCAGGAGTCAGATAAGTCCGATAAACTTATGAGTCATGCTCCATACACACACAACAAGATTAATTCATTAGTGAAGGAATATGGTATATGAATGCAGTACCCAGTGAGGTAGAGCTTATTAGGCAAAATACCAGTTCTGCAAACTTATTTACAGACTTAATCAAGGCACTTTGTGCTTTAAGTGCAGTCGCATTCAGTTTTTCCAATATGGTGCCCCTTTTGATGCCTCAATAATACAGTCAAGTCAGTCATACTAAGGAAAGTGAAAGACAGCTGCTTCTATACATGAGGGCTAGCAAAGGCCATCTTTATTTCCAGAGCCAGACTAGGTTTATGACACAGTTTGACTCCAAAAGTGAATCAAAACTAGGCTGCAGATTTTAATTTGACTACACCAGAGGTTCTCAAACTGGGAGGTGTCCCCCTCCCTCTCACTCCCCAGGAGGGGGGGGGGAACGACATGAGAAGCTTTAGGGAAAAAAAACTTACTGCATACATTTTACCCACAGCAATGAATAACTATCAAAGCTGATTCCTCCAGACATCTCAGATCCTCAGATGGTGCTGTGCATTTTGACAGATTTCTTTTAAGCTTGCATAGCAGTAAACAAAGTCATTGCCATCTGTACATTAACCTGATGTGCACATTTAATTGTAAACATCGACCACAATCTCAGTTTTGCTTTTGCTCTTATTACAATGGATTGTTGACTGTGTTTGAATCAATGCCTGGCTGTTTTTAATATTTAGAGAGAGTTGTATATGTTTTTATTGGTATATGTACTTGTGTAGTGGGAGGGGGAGACAGCACGTAAAGTAGTACAGACACAAAGAAGTGAGAGTGCGATCAAATACATTTGAGAATCACTGGACTACACACAAATACTGAAAGCTGTTCTACCCAAATGGTAGACATTTCATGTGTCCAGCTACCATCTCAAGCAGTGATGGGCAACCTGCGGCCAGCAGGCCGCACGTGGCCCGTCAGGGTAATCCACTGGGAGTTGCAGGTGGTCGTGCAAATGTAAGCAAATTATCTGGCGGTCTGCCAGCGGATTACTCTGATGGGCCACGTGTGGCCCGTGGGGCACAGGTTGCCCACCACTGATCTCAAGACTTTGGCTATATCAGAACCAGAAAGTATCATTGAATTGGAACCAAAGCGTAAAGGGCAAATTGAGAGATGAACATTCCAGTCCTAAAATTTGAGAGTTTCAATCTGAGTTTCCAGATTTGATTCATCTCCAATTAATATTGGGTTCATTTATGTAAATTGAAGAATATTTACTCAAAACAGTTTGCTACAATTATGCAAAGAACAAGCACCCAAACCTGAGAGGCGCCTCAGCATTTGCTACTTTCAGTAAAGTCAGCATCTCTCAGGATCAGCTGAGTCAGTTTTATTGGCTTATTTTCTGCTTACAAATACAGTTAACTCTCTATATTGTATAGGATTTCAGAAATCTAAAAGAAGATTAAACCATTGGATCCAGGACAAACACCAAATGAAAAAAACAACAACATAGAAGTGAATAATTATCATTAAATAAATGTATTATATCAACAGTGATAATGGTGTCTCTTTTATGGGCCAGATCACATTCCCTTATAGGAAAACCTGTGAGAGGTAGTGAGAAAACTCAGATTCTTCTTGTGGAGTTTCCTCCAAATACTTCTTTGTGGAAGTAAGAATATCCCCAAGGGAAGAAAAAGGGATCCTCCAAAGTCTAACTCCTCTGGAATCTGCTGGAAGTACCAATCCATCATCAGAGAGTTATATTTTATCCATCTAACACAATTTTAAATGAAGAAATTTAGCATTTAATCAGATGTCAAACAGAAGAAATAAATAATAACATACTATTAATTTCCTACTATTATTAGAAATTAATTAGATAACTATTCAGAAACTCCAGTTTGTATATGTTGTACAATACCTAACATCTTTTGCATTGAAAGCATTCCCCACTAGAGTGCAGTATGATTTTAAGATTACAAACGCAGTACTGTATCTCTCTAAGCTTATAGTATTATGAGCATAGAGTTACTGTAATGTGTATGTCTTCTGGCCAATACATTCAGCTTTATAAGTATATATTATATAGTCCATTACACATGCCTACTCAGTGAGTGTACTCATACATGCATAATACTTTTTCTTAACTTTCACAGAAATAAGCAGACAACATAAGTAACAATAGTGTAATAAGACATCACTGATATTAGGATAAATATGACAACTTTGTATGATTTATTCTGCAGTATGGAGTGAAAGACCATCAAAATATTCTAGAAAAGGATAAAATGCAAAAGAATGTAATGCAACAAAATGCCATGTTGGAAATAAATAACTCAAGCTCCAATCATTTGATTAGTGCTTGCATTAGACACCTGTGATGGCCTTATAGTGGTAAAACACTGACTATTGCGATCTCTTTCTGAAATCTGGCGCAACAGGGGTAGCATTTGCAGCAGCAGAGCAGGATGACGTAGGTAGGCGCAGGAAGCATGTCATGTCATGCTATGCTGACACGGTCTTCACACATGGACAGTGAATTCAGATTATGTAACAGCATTACTGGAGGTATTGACTAACATACTATAAGTCTCAGGCTGTACAAGCCACTTCTCTTCCTGCTCTAGGAACGTTCCCATGCACCTCCACAGGAGTGTTTGAGAATTTTATTTTGTATGTAGTTATGGACAGAAATGGTCTGAACAAAAACCTAACCCTGCAAACTGACAAATTTTTTGAGAAGTTCAGATACTGGTCTGGATCCAAACTTTATGGTTCCAGACCATTCTCTATTATTTTTGAAGGGGGGGGGGGGGTAAAGCAGGCTAGGGGATGAAGGAGATAACTTGTTGTACATCATTTGTCGATGTTATTTAAAAAAAATATGTTTACTAGTCAATCCACTATTTTAGAGGAATGTAAACAAATACCCATTAAGTCAAGCCTCCAGCAGTATAACTGTAGTAGTTGACTCTCATGAGGACTGCAGGTACACTAGCATCCTACTAAAAAGCAACAGAGGGTCCTGTGGCACCTTTGAGACTAACAGAAGTACTGGGAGCATAAGCTTTCGTGGGTAAGAACCTCACTTCTTGCATCTGAAGAAGTGAGGTTCTTACCCACGAAAGCTTATGCTCCCAGTACTTCTGTTAGTCTCAAAGGTGCCACAGGACCCTCTGTTGCTTTTTACAGATTCAGACTAACACGGCTACCCCTCTGATACTTAGCATCCTACTACTCACTATATAGTATAGAGGCGAAAAATAATGAGCCAGGAAGTCTCAGAAGGCCACATTTCAAAAGTGGCCTCTAAAAGTGTATACCCACAGTTACACACTTCTATTTTTGGGTGTCCCACAAATTGATATTCAAATACAATTCTGATTGTTTGCACAAGCAAGTTCATTTTGTGGCTGCAGAAAACATGTCTCATTAATACTAGTTGGTAATTCTGTTCAAAATGTTTAAAAGCAAGCACACAGTCCTATTTTTAAAAGTTAAACACTTTCAATTGATATAAATTACTTAACTAACTTATGTTATCTATCCTACAAACTATTATTAAATGAAAGTTGTTTCCTTTCCATTGTAGCATAGAACTTATCTTCACTGTATTAGATTAAGTGACATATGTGAATAGTTATTACCTTTGTGAACAGCTTTGTTTTGGATCAGTGACTATGAAGCACAAGCTAAGTTCTCAGATGTTAAGAAGAGCAGTAGTGCACTACAATTGAATTAGCAAACTGAGAATTAAAAAATTTCAGCCAGCTAAATGGCATTGTGGATAAATGCTCAGGCCTATTTTCCCTGGAGCCCTGAACTCAGTTCTGGTTCAATTATGCTTACCAGTAAAATGAACTTTGCATGAAGGGATAGCTTTGAGCAAAGTAGAAAGCTGTCCTGCTACAATCTGTGGTGTTTGCTGGCTCAACTACACTCTGGGGATTTTGTTTCTGAGATGGGATTGGAAGTGAGGGGGTAGAAATTATATCCCTGTCATGAACCAACAATTACCTCTCCTGATTTGAGACAAAAGTGCACTTTCCATACAGTGAAAAGGAGAGACAACTTTGTTCTCTTAAAGTGCAGCTAATTATGTTGTTAGCTGAGTGTCTTCTGAGTATAAAATTATCGAAGTCAGTACTACTCTCTATTATTCTAGGGTTACCATATTTCCACAAACAAAAAAGAGGACACTGGGGGGGGAAGCCCCGCCCTAGCTCAGCCCCGCCCCATCCACTCCCTCCCACTTCCCACCCCCTGACTGCTCCCCTCAGAACCCCAACCCCCCCTGCTTCTTGTCCCCTGACTGCCCCCTGCTGAGAACCCCCTACCCTAACTGCCCCCCCCAGGACCCTACCTGTCCCCTGACTGCCCTGACCCTTATCCACTCGCATGGGTGGCAGGGTTGTAGAAATTTTGGTGGTGCCCAGAACCCCGCACCCCACCTGCCTAAGGCTCTGGGAGGGGGGTTGGAGGTCTGGGGTGCAGGTCCTGGGCTGGGGATTAGGGTGCAGGAGGGGTGCAGGTTCTGGGATAGAGTTTGGGTGCTGGGTGCAGGCTCCGGGCTGGGGCAGGGGGTGGGTGGGCAGGAGGGGGTGAGGGGTGCAGGCTCTGGGATGGAGTTTGGGGGTGAGAGGCGGTGCAAAGGGAGGGGGTGCAGGCTTTGGGAGGAAGTTTGAGGGCAGGAGGGGGTGTGTGGGAAGGGGGAGGGGGATTGGGAGGGAGTTTGGGGATGCAGGGGTGAGGGCTGTGGGTCTGGGGATGAGGGGTTCATGATGCAGGAGGGGGCTCAGGGATGGAGCAGAGGATTAGGGTGTGTGGGGATGAGGGCTGGGGCTGGGGGGTTTGGGGTGTTGGAGAGGCTCAGGGCTAGGGTGGAAGGGCAGGGTAAGGGCAGCCTGTCTTCCCATTAGTGGATGGGGGCACTAGGACCCGGGGGCAGCAGACAGCAGTTGCTGCTGGCTCTGGCAGTACACGCAGACAAGGGAGAGGCAGACAGGGAGGGGGGACCCACGGATGGGGGGATGCGCAGAGGGGGGATGGCAGGTGGAGGCTGGGGACCCATCCAACACTCCCCCGCTCCCTGACTGTCCCCCCCAACTCCTCTTATCATTCTGGCTCCACGTGGGTCGGTTTGTGTGTTACACAGGACTACAGAGAGAGGGAGGGAGGAGCAGGGGAGGGCTCTGGCTGCTGGAGGCCAATGGGAGTGGGTCAATCGGCCTAGCCGCCCAATCAGCAGCCACACTCTGCATGGAAGGGAGGCGAGGGAGAAAAAAACCCCGGACATTTTAACCTTGTTACCAATTCCTCCCGGACGGCTATTTAGAGATGCAAAAGCCGGACATGTCCGGGGAAATACGGACGGATGGTAACCCTATATTATTCTATTTTGCATAGCCACGAACATTAAGTCCATTAAAGAGGCTACTGGAGTGCAACAGGCTTCACAGGAAGAATAAAGTGTTACCAATCCACCACTGTACTGGTGGGTTGGTGATACTCAACAACCAGACAACCAAATACCAGTGTCTCTTAAAGCCTCTTTTCCTTGGCTTTGTCCTCTCCAGTTACCGTGGCAAACAAATATCCTGAAACAGAGAATAAAGCTAGACAATCAGTGGCAAAGTCCACTAATTGCAGCATAAAGAGATTTGGGGGGCTTAGCAATGGCTGTAGAGGAAGCAAAGAACAATTTACTGTATTCACTTCCACCATAGCATCCTTGAAACCCAGAGTGGCATAACTGCTCTGGGCAATTAATACACTTGTTAATCCAGCTAGTTTACATCTGGTGACAGAGTCAAGTGTTTCTCATTGCAAAAGAGTTTGCAAACTAGCATGCAGGTAAGATTGCTTGGATCGGAAGTAAGCTGTCTGCCTCTGCAGTTACAGCATGAGTTCTTAGTAGCATAGCCTAGCCCACAAGACTGCCTCTGCTTGAGTTTCAGTTAGTGATGCTTACTGAAATTCTGTAGGCACTGGAGTTTGCCTAAGTCATGATCTGTGAATTAATCCTGCATCTTCCTGGCTGGTGAAAGCCTTTTGAGAGATAGTGGGATCTTTGTTGGAGAGGAATGTCAAAAGGGAGCAAAAGAAGTCAGCTTCTTTCAAATAAGCAGTTGTTAGAACCTTGCTTCAAAACCCATCTCTTGACATAGACTATCTATCCAATTATCACCCTGTCTCAAGTTTCCTACTTTGGGGGAAGGTTATCAAGAAAGTTGTAGCAAAACTCCCACAGTAATAGCTGGACCCTTCAAGTCTCTTCAAACTCAATCAATTTGATTTTAGGCTTGGCAGCTGCATTGGTGGTGTTGATTGATGATATCCCTTTGACAATTAATGAATATGTTGTCATGATTACAGAGCAACCTGTGTGTTAGACCCCTTTAGTCCCTCTTGAGTCCACCCCTTTAGTTACAGGTTTCTCTACCTTCACCCGCCATAACTGGAACCACCTACTATTCCCAGACTTGATCTCTCCTGCAGTCCCATTTACCATCTGTGTTAACCTGACAAGCACAACCGTGCTGGCAACTGTAAACTCTTTTATTCTGGGGACCTCTGACAGTGGTTCATTAAAGTGACACAAAAACAGATTCAATATAAAGCATTATTTATTTGTTCACCCAAAGGTACATAGCAATCAATGATACATGTTATAATAATAAAGACCTATATGCATATTTCTCCTTTCTTTCGTTTAATCTTTAAAATTGTAAACTTTGGTAAATTCCATTCAACCCAATTACTTCCATTTCTGGGCTGGGAGAAACAGATACCCTGCTGCATTCTCTCCCTCTTTCTGTGTGTCTCTGGTAGCATCAGCATCTCCCCACAGGCAATTGCTGACATCTGTCTCAATCCCCCTTGTACCCTAAGGACCTTAGGGCAAGACTTTTAAGATTTTATTATCCTCTTTGATCCTAGGCTCAGGCCTGTGATGGGTAAACCACGCTAGACTGGATGGAGACAGGCAGGGGCATTCCCAATTTAACAGCTCCCCATATTGTTCCCTTAAAGGGCCTTATCTCTGATATTGTTTCATTTGCTGTTTGCTTCCCCTACCAGCCTCCTTTGATTTAATTCTACGCAATTGGGTAGGATAATATCAAACAAGTACACTGAAGTGCATATGATATTTATAAAAAAATAATACACATAGCTGCTTCATTCTCCATGTGCCTATATTGATTTTTTAGATTGTGGCTGACCCAGTTATTGACCCTACAGGGTAGCTGGAGTAGCATGAGTGGTTCTGTTTTGTTCTTTCTGAGAGGTCGCAGAGGTTAGTGTTGGTCAATTTTTCATCTATCCTACGGATATGGAGGCTATTACAGGGTTTGTTCTGTCACACTAATTCATCACGTAGCTAGTATATTTGGAAGGGTTCATGATAGTGTATGAGTTATGGGTATTTATTATGCTTATGTCACCCATCTCTATATTTCCATATCTTCAGACTCTGCTAATATAGTGAAACAATTTGTCCAGTATCTACAGAGACTGAGCATAGAAGAGCCTCAATGCAGACAAGACTGAGATGATGCTCATGTTATAGGAAGCAATAGCAATAATAGCAATTATATCAGCAGATCTGACTTATATTGTTTGCCCCATGTTTGTTTCTAAAGTTTGCAACTTGGGTATCTTGTTGGATCCCCAGATGTGTCTGAATACCAAGGTACAACAGTTATCCAGGCCTTGGTCACCTTGAGGCAGGGATTATAGCATTGTCATAGGGCTATACGTTCAAACCATGTAGATATTGCAGTAGGCACAAAGTAAAGGTGCCCATTTGCAAGGCAGTGTTCCAGGCAGAGAGGACATTACACCTGTGCTTTCCAATCTGCACTGGCTCCAGGTTACAATGGAGTGAAAATTTAAATTTCTGTCCCACTGGAAATTCTAATATTCCAGCTTGGTTTTGTGCAGTTGAAATACCAACATTTTTCACACAATGAGAAGTTCTGAAAACTGTTAATTCAGAAATGGCAAAATGTTTCATTTTGAGTATGAGTCAATTCAGCATTAAACTGCATTTCTCTATAGTGCTGCATTGCCTCATATGAGTTGCATTTCAGGCAACTCATGTCACCTTTCTCTCCGATTGGCCAGGCACCCTGGCCTGATTATATCTCCTGTGGTGATATGACCACATTGTTCAGTCAGAGGTGAAACCATGTTGCGTTGTGAGAGATACAGTCCAATCAGGGAGCAGAGCCCATAAGAGAGAATGGGAGCATGAGATGCCTGAACTACAGCTCGGATGAGGCATTGGGGCACCATAGGGAAATGCAGAATAAAACATTTTATGGATGTTCAAGAAACTAAAATTCAGCTTGATTCAATGCAAAATGAAATAGTCCAACTGAAAAGTCATTCTGGCAGAAAATTCCCAACCAGCTCTTGATGATTGAAAGAGGAATTTTGAGCCAACAATTTTAAGCCCTGGATGATTTGTGCCCTGGCTACTCTATCCTATGCAATATTGTGGTAGTGTCACACAACTACTGTGAGGACTAAACAATTGAGAGATAGCGGTTGGGCCTTCTGATTGAGAGGCCCTTGGGTCTGGAACAAACTTCCCTCCCAGACGATCTGAGGAAGCCTTAGGAAATGCTGCAAGACTCACTTATTTTCCCCAAGTGGATAAGCATGGATTTATTGGAGGGAGTAGTAGGTGGTGGGATTCTTTATGAGCTCAGAAAGATTTGTTTTTGTTTTAAGATTGTCTATTTCTTTAAGATCTGTTTTGTTCTGCGTTGGTTAATGGTTGTCTTTTAAATTGATGTCAGTACAACTAGTATATAGTATGCGATGTGAGAAACTGAAATAAACAAACACTTTACATAACTGGACAACGTTAGCAGGCTCCTCAGGTCATACTCCCAAAAGTTGGCCTGGTAGTTATTAGTCAATGCTGAAACTGGGGCAGAGATTGGTACTTCTCACTGCAGTTTCCTATATCTAATCTACTGGCATTTCTGAAGCACCTATCATCGTGTTCTCTGTGACTGTTAGAAAAGATTATCCCACCCCCACTCACCACAAAGTAGAGGGATGGACTGGAAAAAAAGGTTGGTGGATTGGGGAGCAAATAGCTACCTTATTTTTCTGTTCATTTTTTCCTACCATTACCTTTTCCTCCTTCCAGTCTGAGCACTGTGATTAGCCCTGTCGCTGTTGTACCACCTCAACCATCCATGTGAATAATCAAAATATACTAATAAATTCAGATGTGTTTGCTATTTTTAAGAGAAGAAGAATCTCTTGGGCAAAAACATTATCAATTACTAGTAGCAAAGGTGTGGGTTTCCTAGATAGTTTTATATATTTTTTTATTTTCCCCCTTCATTTTAAAGTCTACATTTTGAGAATTCATCCCAGGGTAGCCTCTCTATAAACTAATTCCTATAACTACTAAATCCTAAAAGCTGGGATAGGTTCACCATATACTGGTAATTTTCAGCCATAGTGCAGAAAATAAAACCTGGGGCTTTTTTTTTCTTTTTGGCCTGGAAAGCACTTAAATCTTTCAAGACTGTGTTTTAGTATTGAAGCATATGAACAGACTCCATTCTATTTCCCAGTCACAACACTGCACACCATGAATTCTGAAAGGATCTTATAGCTAAACTAAAAGAAAAAGTTCATCATTTCTCGGTTCAGTAGTTCTTACATGCCAGAAGCAACCTTATCCCAGCCATCTCATAGTCTTAAAATATACTGCAGTCATGTCTTTAATTGAGTTCTATAAAAAGAACTAAGCACTAATCAACACCATATGTTATTCAATTAGATAGCAATACATATCTATTTCTCTAGCTTGTGTTAACATAATGGAGCATTTTGGGTGGTTTGGAACTATTTAAGACCAAGTAATTAATTTGCAAACATCAACTGTTAAAATCTGAGAAGCACTGTTGTGGTGACTAATCTCTCTACAGTCAGAGAGCCAAACCCTGAAATCCCTACTAGGTTTTTATTCTGTCGTTATTCTGACATAATTCCTACTGAAGACAAAAGGACTAAAAAACTGAGGGCCCAGCCATCCCCCGTACCTTGTGATCCATGCACAGAGAGGACCCCTCATACAACAATCTTGCCATTCCCATGCAGGGAAAGCAAGATGAGTCTATAGCAGGGGTCGGCAATGTTTGGCACGCGGCTCGCCAGGGTAAGCACCCTGGAGGGCCGGGCCATTTTATTTACCTGCTGCCGCGGCCAGCACATCCCTCGCCCACGCTGCTTCCCACTGCCCTCATTGGCCCGGGACGGCGAACCGCAGCCAGTGGGGGCCGCGATCAGCCGAACCTGCCACGTCAGCAGGTAAATAAACTGGCCCAGCCTGCCAGGGTGCTTGCCGACCCCTGGTCTATAGCATCATTTTCATCCCTTTGACCCTCAGGGTAGAGGATTTTTTTGGATGGGTCTCTGGCACTCAATGGTTAGGGCACTCATCTGAGATGTCAGAGACTTAAGTTCAAGTCCTTGCTTTAAATCAGGCAAAGCAAGAACTTAAACTGGATTCCCATGTTTCCTGTATGCCAGCTGAGTGCCATAACCACTGAGCTAATGATTATTCTGAGGTCTCGCTTTCTGTCAGGTTTTTGGTGGAAATAGTTTAAAGGCCTCAGTTTCGTGTCAAGGTGGAGTGGAATTTTTTTCAAAATCATAATTTTTGGACAGGACAGGACAACTTTTTCCAACCCAGGTCTAGTCAGGGACAAAGCTAGGAAGGGCACACATCAGTCCAACAGGCAATTCTTACACAAGTCAATGCAGTCCCATACTGTTATTACTAGGGACTCTGGCCTTCCATGCCTGGAAAACCCTTTTTAATGAGAGTTTTGGGAGGTCCTGGCAGCATTGCCCTGAGATGACTGTGGCTTGGAAGCGAGTGACCTAACAATGCAGAGTGCTCTGACATCCTGCAGATCTTTATTGCAGGCATATTCTCTGTCTGCTCCTTTGTGGAGCAAATCCAGCTTCCACAACTCTTCTCCACTCCCACAGACCTAGCAATATTTCTGCAGGATGAGGTAAGCAATGTCTGAGTAGCAGAGACTACAGACCTTAGGGGGGAGACAAAAGAATGTCAATAGCTGAAAAGTCTAGTAGGAAGATATTTAATTTAATCCCTTTGGTGGGAACCAAGAACATTAAGTAGATGGGCATTGGAAGAACATTTATTTAAAGGAAATTCTTCAAGAGAAACCTATGAGAAAGTAGATTAGGAGACCGAGGAAAGTTCACTGCTATCAAGTATTTTAACATAATTTGTTCATTACTATTATAGTATTCACAAGTAGCACCTTATTTTAAAATTGATATTGTCTGAACCTCTCCTCTCCCATTTAGATATTAATTTCTAAACTTTGATCTCAATACAGCAGAAGGCAGCTGTTGACTCACACAATGATTTTGGAAGGCTCTGGAATAGAGTTGGGTGAAATTTTGGGGGGGAACTTTTGTTCACCTTAAAATGCAGATTTCGGCCAAACAATCTGGGGGGAGGGATAGCTCAGTGGTTTGCACATTGGCCTGCTAAACCCAGGGTTGTGAGTTCAATCCTTGAGGGGGCCACTTAGGGATCTGGGGCAAAAATCAGTACTTGGTCCTGCCTAGTGAAGGCAGGGGGCTGGACTCAATGACCTTTCAAGGTCCCTTCCAGTTCTATGAGATAGGTATATCTCCATTTAAAAAAAAAAAAAAAAAAAATCACAAATTCATGTTAAATTTGCCATATTGTTTCAACAGTTGAAAAACAAATTTCCAAAAGAGTAAAAATGAAAAAAATTATCTTTTCCATTTGAAACAACTTTTTTGTTTTTAATTTTACTTCAATTTCATTTTAAAAATTTTAAAAAGAAACTCAAAAACAATGAAATGTTTTGTTTCGGGTCAAACAAAAAAATGTATTCAAACCAAAACAAAGGATTTGTTTATATTTTTGGCATGCTGAAATTAAAAAAAAATATTTAATGTCAATTTTTATCATATTTTTCTTAAGCCACAGAAATTAAAAAACTGTTATTTGCTCAGTTCTACTCTGGAGGTCCCTTTTGATTTTTTGGGACAATCTCCTCTGCTACTTTTCCACAACAAAGCCCTGATACTAATCATCCCCAAATCTATATTCAGGGAGTCATATAAATATCCTCCTAGGTGCTAGATAGGCACTTTGATGTCTTTCATCTTCATAGTATCTAAGTACCTGGATAGATTGTGATAGCCTAACACTGGGTGAGCACAACTGACTTAGCTTCATAGGCAAATCATTTTTCCCTAAAAAGATGCGGGGGAAATGTTCTCTGCATCATTATTGCATCCTAATGATCCCTTCATTCACTGCCAACTCTAATGTAATTGAACTCTGACTTCTGAGCCATTGCATTACAATCGCTGTCCTTCTGCTGAGAATGAAAAGATGAAACTATCAAAACTCGTCAATACTGCTATTTACTTGTCTGGTGAGATGCATTGTTTAGAACATGTCACTTTTTTCCTCCTTTGTGGCTAAGCATGCTGTCATTTCAACAACATGTTCATAAAACAAGACCTACAAAAAGAAACTCCCTAAGGGAATTCAGATTAAGAAAAAAAGCTCACTTGTATACATGTGTAAAAAATGCCTTCCAGAATAAAGAAATCTAGGTTTGAGACAGAAATTTCATCCCTAATAATCCTTCTTATACCTAGGAATTATAGTTATTAGAAACTGCCTCTGATGAAATTAACTGACAGTATGTTGAAAATGGACTCAGCTGGGAAAATGGTAGTAAAAGATTTTTTTTAAATTTGGGGTTGGGCACATTTTTGATTATTTTTGATTTATAAAGTAGGTCTGAAATTTGATTTTACTGTTAATTGCTGTTCTTTACACATTAGATATAACGGGAGTAATTATTTTATAAGTTTTGCTAAAGGATTTCTGGGGCTCCCAGGGTTGGGTTGTTGTTGTAAGCTCTCACAAATAAAGGATTTGGAGTTCTGGAAGCATTTCAACTGTAAAAAACAAAACCTACAAGGAACCTCCCCTACCTTATTTTTTTGTTATTTAGAAAAACCTTTTGGACATTCTTCATAAAGCACAAGACTGAATTTTCCCCCTTGATAACTCTCACTGTAGAATCAATTTTGCAACTCTCAACATTAGTAAGAGCTACAGAATTTAGGTGCATATTTGAAAATTATAATTATATTTACATACAAGCAATTGTTTTCATCCATGAGTTATAAATTGCTCATATAGATCTGACTTTTAACAAGGGTATTGTTTTTATTACTTCACTACACTCACTGGATCATTTACTGTTGAATTTAATAGAGACCAGATCACTTTCTGAACAACGTGAACATATCAAAGTAAAAATGTATTATGTTAATAAAGGTTAACAGATGCTTTTGCTAGTGTGTACCAGAAATTTAATGATGTCGTTTTGAAAATTACTACAGTGACTTTGGAGAAATTCAGCACAGGGTACATTTTTACCACAGTGCCAGTGGAAATTGGTACATAACTCCTGTTAGGAAACACACTAGGAGTTATTTGAAATCTATTACACAATGCCTATAACTTTAAAAATATATTCTTCCTTATGCATCTTGAAAATTCATGTCTCCTTTTCATGAGTTTCCTGGCTGATACAACGGATCCATTCTTGATGTTAGCTACTGTATTTATATTAATCATTTGCCCATATCTTTCCAGCAATATTAGGGATGTCTGGCATAAACAGGTCAATTCTTGACAACAGTCAGGAAAGAGCCCAACAACAAATTTTGGGCCATAGTCTTCTTCATGGTCCTCCTAGTTTTAATCCTTAATCCATGCTGACCTAGGCAGAGTTCACTACAGAGGCAGCCTCATGTATTTTACTGCAATCACAATGGATCATGAAATCAATAGGGTTGCACATATATAACAGAGGGAGGAATTTGACAAAATACTTTGCTGTTAGTATTACATTTCTAATATGCATATCACCACAGTTAGATGTCATGTGATTCTAGAAAGCATATCCAACAGACAGAAATCTAACTACTGAGAAACTATATTGCATCCTATGGAACATAGATTAATAGGCATAGTTTAATATAATTCTATAGGGAAACCTGAGTTTACCAATATATATATACCGTATATACTTGATCATAAGCCAGTTCGTTTATAAGCCGACCCCCCCAAGATGGATAAGTAAAAATGGAAAATTTTTATAACCCATTCATAAGCCAACCCTATAACTCAGGGGTCAGCAAACTTTGGCTCCCTGGTGGCTTGAGATGGTTTGTTTACCTTGAGCGTCCGCAGGCATGGAGGTAAGTAAACAGCAACTGGTGGGGAAATTTTTTTGGGGGGGAGAAGCTGCGAGTCAGGGGAGTAACCCCTGTGACCACCCCCTACATGACTCCACCCCTAGCCCGGGATCCCCACACTCTCCCCATCCCATCCCTTCCCACCTTATCTGGGGAGGGCCAGGGGAGGATGTCTCTGGCCTGGCTGGAGCTGCTCCAGCAAGCTGGGCAACGCAGCCGCAGCCTACCCCGGTGGGCCAGACCGGGCGGTGTGGCCACAGCATGGTCCAGTGGGCTGAGCCGGGCAGCATGCCCGCGCCATGCTCCGGTGGGCTGGGCGGCGCGGCCACAGCCTGCTCTGGGTGGCGGGGCCAAGCAGCACGGGTACAGTCTGCCAGCCCATCGCTGCAGCTGCTTTGGAGGCTTGGGGGAGAGCAGCATGGCCAGAAGCAGAGAGACTCTGGCCCCGCCTCTTCCCTTCTGGCTTTGCTGGCTGTGCTGCCTCTCCTTGCTTCCTCTGTTGGGGGGAGGGGCTGTGTCCCACTTCTCCCTCTCTATGCCCGTTCGTAAGCCGACCCACATCTCTGGTGCTTTCCTTTGTTACTAAAAAAATTCGGCTTATGAATGAGCATATACAGTAGTTGCAGAACAGATTCCACAGTTACATACATTTGAATCAGACCCTGAAAACTCACCTGTATGTACCCATAATGATAAGAATTGAATCCAACAAAACCATGTGTAGTAGGAAGAAAGCCTGAGACATAAGCCCTTGTATCAGAGGCCTGGTATGAGGCCTGAGCTAAAGTAGTGGTCAAATCTTTGCTAATATAAAGCAACGTCAGCAAGTGACAGGCTGTAAGCAGGAGTCAGGCTCTGCCTGTGTACACACTCTCAGAGCCTGGCAAGAACAGGGCTGGTATTGCAAAAACATACACATTCCTAAGAAAGGCCAGGCACAGGACACTCACGCAAACACATTCCAGAAGCATGGTACTAGAACACCCCGATACCAAGTATGGTTTAAACACCCCCACCAAGTCTCAGAGGAAGTGTCCTTGGCCAGCTGAAGGGGGAATGGAAAGTCCCACCGTTCACTGAGCTGCGTCTATTGTCACGGGCATACACGTGCTAGTGTAATTGTAGACATTGATCCAGGGAACTAGGACCGTGTTTCATTGAAAATAAACCCGGTCAGGTGCCTTCATACCTTAATGGATCTTGTGGTCATTGGGCGATTCGCTCGAGGTCTGCTGTTCCAGCTACCTGTGCAGAGCTGGGATGGCTTAGGGTATGTCTACACTACGAAATTAGTTCGAATTTATAGAAGCCGGTTTTATTGAAATCGGTTGTATACAGCCGATTGTGTATGTCCACACAATAAAATGCTCTAGGTGCTCTAGTCGGCAGACCGCGTCCACAGTACGAGGCTAGCGTCGACTCCGGAGCATTGCACTATGGGTAGCTATCCCACAGCTATCCCACAGTTCCCGCAGTCTCTGCCGCCCCTTGGAATTCTGGGTTGAGATCCCAATGCCCGGATGATGCAAAACAGTGTCGCGGGCGGTTCTGGGTACATGTCGTCAGGCCCCTCCCTCCCCCGTCACAGCAACGGCAGACAATAGATTCGCGCCTTTTTATCTGGGTTACCTGGGTTACCTGTGCAGACAACATGGAGCCCGCTCAGCACAGCTGAGCTCACCATCACCATATGTCCTCTGGGTGCCGGCAGACGTGGGACTGCATTGCTACACAGCAGCAGCTGCTAACTGCCTTTTGGCGGTAGACGGTGCAGTAGACTGGTAGCCTTCATCGGCGATCTGGGTGCTGGCAGCCGTGGGGCTTGCCTTTTGGCAGTAAATGGTGTATTATGACTGTTAGCCGGCCTATTACAAGTCGGGTCATCGCACGTTAGCAGAGTCTTCCCTGAGCAGCAGCTCGTACAATAGGCCTGAAGACCATCGTCATACACCGCCCAGTATTTGCTGCCAAGCACCCAGAAAGATGCCGAGGGCTATCAGTCACGCTGCACCGTCGTCTTAAGATGTAAAAAATAGATTTTCTCTGTATTCATTTGCTTCCCCCTCCCTCCGTCAACAGGGTTTTCAGTTTAATCTTTGGGGGGGACCAGTCTGTGACAGTTGTTTGTGTCTCTCCCTGATGCACAGCCACCGTTCTTTATTTTAATTCCCTGTGCCTGTACGCCATGTCGTCACTCGGCCCCCCTCCCTCCTTCCCCTAGGCCGTCAGATACTACGTTTGCGCCACAGCTCGAGCCGAGAAGCGGTTCGCGCCTTTTCTTTGAATTCTGGGTTGAGATCCCAATGCCCGGATGATGCAAAACAGTGTCGCGGGCGGTTCTGGGTACATGTCGTCAGGCCCCTCCCCCCTCGTCACAGCAACGGCAGACAATAGATTCGCGCCTTTTTACCTGGGTTACCTGTGCAGACAACATACCACGGCAAGCATGGAGCCCGCTCAGCTCAGCTGAGCTCACCGTCACCATATGTCCTCTGGGTGCCGGCAGACGTGGGACTGCATTGCTACACAGCAGCAGCTGCTAACTGCCTTTTGGCGGTAGACGGTGTAGCATGAGTGATAGCCGTGGGGCTGGCAGCCGTAGTGCTGCATTGCACCAGCCCCTTGCAGGCGATGGTATATTATGACTGGTACCCGTCGTCGTCGTACTGGTATGGCTGTCAATCATGGCTACCTGGGCAGACATGCTACTGTTTCGATGATGACGGTTACCAGTCATAATATACTATTTTCTGCCAATTGCCCAATATTGTCTGCTAAGCACCCAGAAGAGGCCGAGGGCGATGCTGGGTGCTGGCGGACGTGGGGCTGGCAGACGTGGGGCTGCATTGCTACACAGCAGCAGCCCCTTGCCTTTTGGCAGATGATGGCATATTATGATTGGTACCCGTCATCGTCATACTGGTATGGCTGTCACTCATGCTGCAGCGTCGGCTGCCACCTTAAGATGTAAAAAATAGATTTGTTCTGTGTTCATTTGCTTCCCCTTCCTCCGTGAAATCAACGGCCTGCTAAGCCCAGGGTTTCCAGTTTAATCTTTGGGGGGACCATTCTGTGTGACAGTTGTTTGTGTTTCTCCCTGTTCCTGTACCTGTACGCCATGTCGTCACTCGGCCCTCCCTCCCTCCCGCCCTCCTTCTCCTGGTCCATCAGATACTACTTTCGCGCCTTTTTTCTGACCAGGCGCCATAGCTAGCACTGGGATCATGGAGCCCGCTCAGATCACCGCGGCAATTATGAGCACTATGAACACCACGCGCATTGTCCTGGAGTACATGCAGAGCCAGAACATGCCAAGGCGAAACCCGGACCAGGCGAGGAGGCGATTGCAGCGCGGCGACGAGAGTGATGAGGAAATTGACATGGCCATAGACCTCTCACAAGGCACAGGCCCCAGCAATGTGGAAATCATGGTGTTACTGGGGCAGGTTGATACCGTGGAACGCCGATTCTGGGCCCGGGAAACAAGCACAGACTGGTGGGACCGCATCGTGCTGCAGGTATGGGACGATTCCCAGTGGCTGCGAAACTTTCGCATGCGTAAGGGCACTTTCATGGAACTTTGTGACTTGCTTTCCCCTGCCCTGAAACGCCAGGATACCAAGATGAGAGCAGCCCTCACAGTTGAGAAGCGAGTGGCAATAGCCCTGTGGAAGCTTGCAACGCCAGACAGCTACCGGTCAGTCGGGAATCAATTTGGAGTGGGCAAATCTACTGTGGGGGCTGCTGTGATCCAATTTGCCAGGGCAATGAAAGACCTGGTGATAGCAAGGGTAGTGACTCTGGGCAACGTGCAGTCAATAGTGGATGGTTTTGCTGAAATGGGATTCCCAAACTGTGGCGGGGCCATAGACGGAACCCATATCCCTATCTTGTCACCGGAGCACCAAGCCACCGACTACATAAACCGCAAGGGGTACTTTTCAATGCTGCTGCAAGCCCTGGTGGATCACAAGGGACGTTTCACCAACATCAACGTGGGATGGCCGGGAAAGGTACATGATGCTCGCGTCTTCAGGAACTCTGCTCTGTTTCGAAAGCTGGAGGAAGGGACTTTCTTCCCGGACCAGAAAGTGACCATTGGGGATGTTGAAATGCCTATCGTGATCCTTGGGGACCCAGCCTACCCCTTAATGCCATGGCTCATGAAGCCATACACAGGCAGCCTGGACAGGAGTCAGGACCTGTTCAACTACAGGCTGAGCAAGTGCCGAATGGTGGTGGAATGTGCATTTGGACGTTTAAAAGCGCGCTGGCGCAGCTTACTGACTCGCTCAGACCTCAGCGAAAAGAATATCCCCATTGTTATTGCTGCTTGCTGTGCGCTCCACAATATCTGTGAGAGTAAGGGGGAGACATTTATGGCGGGGTGGGAGGTTGAGGCAACTCGCCTGGCCGCTGATTACGCGCAGCCAGACACCAGGGCGGTTAGAGGAGCACAGCAGGGCGCGGTGCGCATCAGAGAAGCTTTGAAAACGAGTTTTGTGACTGGCCAGGCTACTGTGTGAAACTTCTGTTTGTTTCTCCTTGATGAACCCTCCAACCCCCCCCCCCGACCCGGTTCACTCTACTTCCCTGTAAACCAACCACCCCACCCCACCCTCCCCTCCCCTCCCGCTTGCAGAGGCAATAAAGTCATTGTTTTTTCACATTCATGCATTCTTTATTAGTTCCTTACAGAGGTAGGGGGATAATTGCCAAGGTAGCAGGGATGGGTGGGGGAGGAGGGATGGAAAAGGACACACTGCATTTTAAAACTTTAACTCTTATTGAAGCCCAGCCTTCTGATGCTTGGGCGATCATCTGGGGTGGAGTGACTGGGTGGACGGAGGCCCCCCCACCGTGTTCTTGGGCGTCTGGGTGACGAGGCTATGGAACTTGGGGAGGAGGGCTGTTGGTTACACAGGGGCTGTAGCGGCGGTCTCTGCTCCTGCTGCCTTTCCTGCAACTCAACCATACGCTCGAGCATATCACTTTGATGCTCCAGCAGACGGAGCATTGCCTCTTGCCGTCTGTCTGCAAGCTGACGCCACCTATCGTCTTCAGCCCGCCACCTCTCCTCTCGTTCATGTTGGACTTTTCTCATCTCCGACATTGACTGCCTCCACGCATTCTGCTGTGCTCTATCAGCGTGGGAGGACATCTGCAGCTCCGTGAACATCTCGTCCCTCGTCTTACGTTTTCTCTTTCTAATGTTCACGAGCCTCTGCGAAGGAGAAACATTTGCAGCTGGTGGAGGAGAAGGGAGAGGTGGTTAAAAAAGACACATTTTAGGGAACAATGGGTACACTCTTTCATTACAAGGTCGCATATTTCGGCTTGCAGGCAGCCATCGTAGGCCACAGTGTTTTGGCTTATTTAACCTTCTTAACATGCGGGAAAGGTTGCAAACAGCAGCGCATTTCCCATCTCAAGGATGAATTGGGTTGTCCATTTAAAATGGGGTTTCAATGTAAAAGGAGGGGGCTGCAGTTTCCCGGTTAACATGCGGCACAAACACAAGTAAACCACCCCCCCCACACACACACACACACGATTCTCTGGGATGATCACTTCACCCCTCCCCCCCACCGCGTGGTTAACAGCGGGGAACATTTCTGGTCCGAATAGCAGGAACGGGCGCCTCTGAATGTCCCCCTTAATAAAATCACCCCATTTCAACCAGGAGAGCTTTCTGGAGATGTCCCTGGAGGATTTCCGCTCCATCCCCATACACGTTAACAGACTTGCTTGCTTTTTTTTGTAATGTTTACAAATATTTACAAAGTTACACTCACCAGAGGTCTCCTGTGTGCCCTGAGGGTCTTGGGTGAGTTCGGGGGTTACTGGTTCCAGGTCCAGTGTCACAAACATATCCTGGCTGTTGGGGAAACCGGTTTCTCCGCTTCCTTGCTGCTGTGAGCTACCTACAGTACCTCCATCGTCATCTTCCTCGTTCCCCGAACCGTCTTCCCTGTGTGTTTCTCCAGTGAGAGAGTCATAGCACACGGTTGGGGTAGTGGTGGCTGCACCCCCTAGGATCGCATGCAGCTCCGCGTAGTAGCGGCAAGTTTGCGGCTCTGCCCCGGACCTTCCGTTTGCTTCTCTGGCTTTGTGGTAGGCTTGCCTTAGCTCCTTAATTTTCACGCGGCACTGCTGTGTGTCCCTGTTATGGCCTCGGTCCTTCATGGCCTTGGAGATCTTTTCTAATACTTTTCCATTTCTTTTACTGCTACGGAGTTCAGCTATCACTGCTTCATCTCCCCATATGGCGAGCAGATCTCGTACCTCCCGTTCGGTCCATGCTGGAGCTCTTTTGCGATCCTGGGAGGACTCCATGACGGTTACCTGTGCTGATGAGCTCTGCGTGGTCACCTGTGCTCTCCACGCTGGGCAAACAGGAAATGAAATTCAAACCTTCGCGGGTCTTTTCCTGTCTACCTGGTCAGTGCATCTGAGTTGAGAGCGCTGTCCAGAGCGGTCACAATGAAGCACTGTGGGATAGCTCCCGGAGGCCAATAACATCGAATTCCGTCCACACTACCCCAATTCCGACCCGCAAAGGCCGGTTTTATCGCTAATCCCCTCGTCGGAGGTGGTGTAAAGAAACCGGTTTAAAGGGCCCTTTAAGTCGAAAGAAAGGGCCTCGTTGTGTGGACGTGTCCAGGCTTAATTCGGTTTAACGCTGCTAAAGTCGACCTAAACCCGTAGTGTAGACCAGGCCTTACAGAGGGAACACACACAGCCAAACATCTGAGGACACTGTGTATGAAACCTGGAGTCCTTAATATTTCTCTATTAATGCATTTCCCCAAAGATTTACACTTTGATTTGACAGAACACTTTTGAATTTGTGTCCTAGCATATCATATTCTAATATAACTCTATGAAGAGCCTAATGCATTAATTTCCTAATGCATTAATGTAAAGCTACAGGTTTTGATCATAGCTAACCACTAGTAATGCATCAGAATGGGTTTGCAGAGATCAGATCATATCAGTGTTTCTACAAGAGGAAGTTTAAATTGGTTACATAAAGGTTTGCTGAGTTCTATTGCAATGATAAGATCCAGTCCCCACTAGTGTTGTCTAACTTAACATGAGAGGAAACCTAGTTTAGTTAGGATTCTCTCACTAACTCCAGGGTAGTTGAACTCCAGGTGCATCAAAACTTTATGGAAAAATTATGAGGTCAAATCTGGCTGACCTTAGGAAACGACACTTCATTAATCTACAAGCTTTGCCTTCTTAGAGGCAACAGGATTGGGCCTTCTCTGTGTACGCTCAGAAACTGAACACGTTGGTTTGAATGTATAAAAATCAATAACAAAAAAAAAAGGAAAATGGATTGGTACACGTTACAGACCTCAAGCCAATACTGCCCTATAATACATGGGTTTGCGTTTCTGTTTTCTTTGTAAAAATCAGTCACTATAAAACTCCAAGTACAGTAAATGATTTTACAAGCTATTCAGCAATGTCTGCCCACATCTGGGAAGTTAATGGAGCTTGCTGAGAGTCTGCTCAACTTCATGCTCAAAAATACTGCCATATTGTTGCTAAAAAAAGAGAAAATAAGTTTTAGAAATGGGGGGAGGGATATTTTGGGTTTTATTCAAGATTAAAAAAAAACATTTGTTCCATTTTCTACCCATATCGCAGCCCATATATTGTGCCCATGATTTCTACCTGTTGTTACTCCCTTTTTCTCCTTAAAATTCCTTCTCTCCCTTGGCTGCCATCTTCAAATTGATAAATTCTCCATTTATATTTATGATAAAGCCATGTGGAGCACATTACCCTACTTCCTTCCCAACTGTCTCTTTCCAGTCCCCAAACCCCACTGTCTTCTACAAAGAAAATTAAAAGTTTTATTTCTAATTTATCCTAGCACTAGTTTAAAAGTAATTTTTATTCTGAAAGGAATTTTATAAAAATCACAGGAAAGAATATTACTTTTCTATACACATACAGTAACTCCTCACTTAAAGTCGTCCCGGTTAACGTTGTTTCGTTGTTACGTTGCTGATCAACTAGGGAACATGTTAGTTTAAAGTTGCGCAATGCTCCCTTATAATGTTGTTTGGCAGCTGCCTGCTTTGTTCACTGCTTACAGGAAGAGCAGCCTGTTGCAGCTAGTTGGTGGGGGCTTGGAACCAGGGTGGACTGGCAGCCCCCTTATCAGCCCCCTGTGCGGCAGCTGCCCAGCAGGCTACCAATTGCTGGCAGTTCAGCTGTCCCTCCCCCCACTGCCATGTGCTGCTCCTGCCCTCTGCCTTGGAGCTGCTCCCGGGAGCCTCCTGCTTGCTGTGCAGGGGAGGGGGGAAGATGTGGGGCTAATGTCAGGGTGTCCCCCCCTACTTCAACTCCCCCCCAGCTTATCCCTTCTCCAATATAGAGCAGGGGGGAGACACAACAGGGCTCAGGACAGAGAGAGATGGCCACAGCGGCTGTCTCAACTTCCTGATCTTTTTAAAGGCAATGTACTTAGAGTGTGGTGTCAGCGTACTTAAAGGGGCAATGCACATCTCTCTCTCTCTCACACACACACACACACACAGGGTGTGTGTCTCTGTCTCTGTCTTCCATGCTGTCTCCCCTCCCTCCATTTGTGCTGCCTTGTAGAGTGTGAGGCTACATTAACAATGTGTTAACCCTTGATGATGGCTCAGCCGAATGCTAGTTCATCATTTAGCAGTAAGGAATTCCCTGGGAAATATCCCACCCTCTAACTTCACCACCTCAACCAAGCTTCACAATCATCATTGCTCTGTACAGTATTAAATTGAATTGTTTGTTTAAAACATATAATGTGTGTGTGTGTGTGTGTGTGTGTGTGTGTGTGTGTGTGTGTGTGTATATATATATATATATATATATATATAATATAGTTTTTTGTCTGGTGAAAAAAATTTCCCTGGATCCTAGCCCCTCTCCCCCACCCCCGTTTACATTATGTCTTATGGGGAAATTGGATTCGCTTAACATCGTTTCGCTTAAAGTTGCATTTTTAAGGAACATAACTAAAAGGTTAAGCGAGGAGTTTCTGTATACGCATTGAAGCAGAAGTTATATTTTCCTCCACTCCCTGAGAGACCCCAGCACAGGGATGGGCAAACTCTTTGGGCTGAGGGCCACATCTGGGTGGGGAAATTGTATGCAGGGCCGGGACAGGGGGTTGGGGTGCAGGAGGGAGTGCGGGGTGTGGGAGTGGGTGCGGTGTGCAGGAAGGGGCTCAGGGCAAGAGATTGGAGCAGAGGAGGAGTGTGAGGTGTATGCTCCCTGCATGCCTGCCCTGTCCCCGGCCTCATGCCGCTCCAGGAACCACTGCGGCCCCGTGGAGGGCGGTGGGGGGGGCGCGGAGGGCTCCGCTTGCGCTGCTCTTGCCATGCCTCCAGGTACCTCCCCCGAAGCTCCCATTGGCCACGGTTCCCCATTCCCAGCCAACGGGAGCTGCAGGGGACGATGCCTGGAGACAAGGGCAACTCTCGGAGCCCTCTGCCCCTCCGCCCGGGGGCCACAGGGGAGCGGTGCCGGCCGCTTCTGCAGAGCAGCGTGGGGCCTGTGGTGCCACGGTGGGCAATTGCGGGCCGGATCCAAAGCCCCGAGGGGCCGGATCTGGCCCACAGGCTGTAGTTTGCCCACCCCTGCCCCAGCAGCAGCAGACTTGTTGTTTTCCACCCACTTACTGTTTGCTGTGTTTGTTCAGACTACATCCACGAAGCTACTGCTATAATGAAGTATGTGCCCTATGCTTGTCCTTTGGAGCGGCTCTGCTACAGCTGCTGAATCTGCAAACTACTTCAAGTTCCTCTGGCTCAGCTGGCAGACTGCAAACTCCAGCCCCCCAGCTAGGCTGGCACTCTGTTGAAAACTGCTGAGAAGAACTGATGCATGGCAGAGACCTATGGAGAAGTTTCTAAATTCCTTCATCAAAGCTGATTCAGCTGGACAAGCTTATAAACTTTGTTAGACATTAGAAGAAGTTTATAAGATCCCCTAAGAGTTGTCAGAGGATTTGATTGTTCCAAATCCATAGCAAATTATCCTCTAAAATTAGCATTAAAAATATTCCTCTGCGGTGAAGGGTATTTAAGACTATTGAATAAAACGAAACAAATTCCTAGAACAAGCAGGTTTTGAGAAGTGGTTATACAAATAAAGGTTGGAGACTTTTCAGAAAATGTAATCCATCTCATCTTTTAAAGCCCCATATCTCAGAAATATCTTATCTGATAAACTAATCATAAAAAAGGGCTTTAGCTAGGAAGCACAACAGTACAAAACTTCAATCTGAAAAAGTTTTTTGGAAGAAGTTAGGTATAAAAATTGGATTTATAACAGAAAAAGGTTTACAACCTTAAATACTAACTTACTGATGTAACTCCACAATGGGGAAAATATCATACTACACAATAGATATCTAAACACACCTTATCCCTTAAGACTGCAAACCAGTTTCTACTGTCATTTATGCAAATGAGAAACAGGAGTAGGTCCGTTGAATTCAATAGAGTTTCAATGGTATAAAAATGGCACAATATCAGGCCCTGCATTTTCAAGTTAAATCTAAAAATCCCTACAGTAGTTCTACATCTAAATAGTCACCAGACTTTCTGCGGTTCTTTGCTATGGCTTATGAAAACTGTCACTTTTAAAATCTATTTTATCTCTCATTTCTTGGCTTAAAGAAAACTTATTTCCACTTACCATGTTTGAAATACCTCCACTTTAGAATTCCATTGACTTAGTGGGATTACTTTCATGAGTAAGGACTTCTCAAGTGAAAAGGTTTTCAGGATTGCATTTTAAATAGATTTGATAAAACAGTAAATGATAAAACTACAAATGTTCCAATAACTGAGTAGTAAGAGCTAATTACTCTGCAGTAAAAGCCTGTAACAGTTTGCCATTAACTTAATCAATCCTGAGCAAATCAGCTATTTTTAGTTCTCTGGGAAGATTTATTAACTGTGCTGAATTAATGTTTTCATGCTCAAATTTACATTGTCAGTGGGTTTGTTTCTTTTTAAAGAAAAACTATGTTCTAATGCCAAAAAATGGTTAGAATAAAGAGCAGGCACCAGAAAAACAAACAACCCCCCCCCCAAAAAAACTATATTAATTTCCAAACACTTCATACACATCTGTCTTATTTTAATGGCAGTTCTTTTGATATCTCTGTCACACTTTCCTTGTGTATTTATTACAGAGGCATATAAAGAGTAAACACCGCAGGCAGGCAAAACCATCAAAAACACATTCAGCCTAAAAGTAAACAATTGAACAACTGACCTTCCCCCAAGCCTTTACAGATGCGAGATTGTTCCATCACTAGCTGCCACTTCCTGATTTAGATGAAATCATCATTCTACTACTTAAAATTACTGAAAACAATCCTAATAATGGAATTTACAATTGTCACTCACTCAGGAAGGAAATTTGAATGACTTACCTTGGAACACAGCAATGCTATGTACTACAATGAGTCCTGCCCCTACAGTACACATCTGGAACCAACACACACTCACTGTCATCAACTGCTTTTCACAAATCACTTGATTATTGATCACTACACTTATCGCTTTTCATTGACCGAACCTCATTTCACATTACTGCTGTCCTGCTGCTTCAGCAAGATTCTGATATTTCTCCTGGGTAAGATTTCACAAACAGTCTAGGGCAGTGATCCCTTTTACCATTTCAAGAATTTTTACACTGATCTGCATTTTTCTTCCAAGAAGAAAAAAAAACATATTACACTTTCAAACATTTCTACCTATAAGTAAACCATGGAGGAAAACACAGACCCAAAATATCTCACCCCATCCACCCTAACAGTTTAGATTGATTGATATTAGACACATTTTTAAATATACAAGTTTATTCCTAGATGCAAAATAATCAAACTTTAATATTTATAAATGCATATCTAGATAACTTTTTAAAATACATTTATTGCTTGGTGTGAATAATACCCAAATCATCCTCCAAGTAGGCCTCTATCAGGAATAGGGGCAGCAGTGAAAACTCCTCCACTTTGTCTCATCAGTATGCCTATACCCTCACCTGGAGGAAATATCTTTAGGAATGATAGGAGTAGCTCCATTTTCTACACCGTTCAGTCCTTGGCCTTTCTGCTGTACCTGCCAGTAATGGTGTCAATTCGTGATAAAAGTAATGATAATTTTGTATGAAGACCCTGAGTAGTTGCCCACTAAGAACTAGACTGAAAGGATCAACGTTTTTTTCACATAGCTCAACGTGGGCTGAGTTTGGATTGGCAAAGAAGTGAACGTTTTTATGTCCCATTACCATTCACTGTACATTGAACGGTTGATTTGTATTACAGCTAATTGGTTTTGTTAGGATAGTGAGCACATAATTAGCAAAGGCACTAGAGCTTTCTAGATGTTTAAGTTACACATTTAAGAACAGTCAGTAAATCACAGTTATGTGCTATTGCTATTTGTATTAGCTAAGTTACAAAATTTGGAGACAACAAGCAGCTTCCATTCTAAATTTCAATCTTTCACATAACTTGTTCCACTCATTTATAATCCTTATAAATGGATATTTTAAGAATTAGTCCCACTGTGGACACAACCCTCATCAATAGCATGACCTTAACTACAGAAGGCAAACTGAGGCAAAAGCAAAGAAACCACATGGTTTGAGTGGCAGAAGTCACCCTCCTGTGAGGAAAAGTGTGTATTGGAGTACTGGAGCAATAACTTATTATGCCATATCTGTTGTCATATTATAAAATGGAGTCTCACACATCAGAGCATTTGGTCAAGAAAGAAAAGGGAATTAATGTTAAATTATGACTCAGATCCTCTTCTCTCTTCCCACAAACCTCACCCCCAAAGGGGATGAAAACAGCAGAGACCCGGATGAAATAGATTATTATTAAATATTGTGTATTTGGCCAGGGGGAGGAGGTTGTGCCAAAACATTATCATCTTACCCACCCATATACCCCAGCTTTGCAGAAGTCACTGCCTGAACTTCTTGTGTTTGGGGCTCCACCATTTTGTGGGAGCATGGTAAGAGGTGGAGGATCCTGGAGACAGCCACTCTGCAGTGGTAACCATTTCCGTTTCCAAACACACTGGTCTTTCCTGCATAAAAATGACAACTTTATTCTTATATTATATGGAATCCAACTCTCGGGGGAAGGTAATTGCACCGATAAAAGCAAGGAACCAATATCTGCACAGCTCCATTCAAGGGATCCATATTGCTATGGGGGACAGTAGCCTAGGAAGGTGTGGAGGCACTGGACTTCTGCTCTAGTATCCCAGCCTCTGTGGGATCTCTCTGTGGAGTTTAGGACATCCATGGGTTAAGCAGGTGAATAAGGGAAAACCCAGCTCCAGAGTGGATAATTTTTAGCAAACTCCTCAAGATGAAACCCAAACATTTTAATTTAAAAATTGTATGGTTTACTCACAGTACATTGCGACATACATACATTAGGTTAGAAAGAAAACAGGCTTGATGGAGAGATTCTCCGAAGAAATCTGGGAGGAAAAAAATTCTGAACTCACAAATAGAATAGAAGGAAACTCTTTAAATTAAATGCATTATTAAACCATAAGCCTGAGATGCTGGAAAATAATATCAAGTACTGTAATATTGTGAAGTATTAGGATTGTCAGAAGGTGTAGGGGAGATGGATCCAAACAGTACTGATTTTTTTTTATTAGTAGTGATACTTGTGGAAAATACAATAATACTCCGAGCCCTGCAAGTAGTAACCTTGTGCAACCTCTGAAATGTCTTCATTTAAGGGACAAGATTTTCAAAAGTAACTAGTGATTTTGTGTGCCTAACTGCAGACACTTTGAAGTCTAAGCACCTGCACTTCTGAAAACATAGGTCAAGGTGTCTTGAAAGTAAAGATGATAAATTGAGTCTGAGTTATATGATTTGCTTCAGTGTTTCCCCTTGTTTTCTACTTGAGAATACATAAATATATGTTTACAGATAATAAATAATTTTTTAAATAAAAAAAATCTTTGCCAGGCCAGTTACAGAAGAGAGGCATGCAAATGCATCAAATTATTTACATGGACAGTTTGTTACTTATTTAGTTACATTTGGCCATTGTCTGATTATATTGGATTAAGATGTTCTTCCAAATGTATTCACCAGACACGACAGTACAGTGCATCCTCTGAATCTGCTGAAACAGATTTAGAATCCATTTATTGTTGTCATAATGTGTGCTAAGCACATTCTGCTTCAAAAGTGGGAAGATAATCAATTAACTTAAAGAAGTAAATAAAGTAATTGGTTAATGTTTGTGCAGTGCCTTGAAAATGTAAAGTTTTTACCAGTGCTAACTATTGTTATTATAATCAGTCTTTCAGGACAGATTTTTAGTTATGCTTCTTTTGAGGAAATTATAAGGAAATATTGAATGAGCTCAAGCAATTGGGACAATGGTGACAGCTGAATGACAGAGTGTATACATATTTAACAGACACTATTTTTCCAGTTGTTTTAGGGAGCAGAATTATATTTTTAGATTATTTTTCTTTCATTTATTCATATGTCTCATGTTTCCTCTTCTATACCATTTTCATCTCTGTTTTTTCTGATCAAAGAGGTTAATTTATTAGAACAGTGATACTCAGACCTCAGTGGTTCAGGAGCCAAAATAGCCATCCGCTTTACCGAAAAGAGCCACAGTAATGTGAATTCATTGTTTCATTTACTATATGAATACATATATAATTATTCTCACAGCACAATGACTGACCAAGTATTCTACAATTGGTTAATAGCATAGTAAAAGCATCCTGACTGGTTACTAACTTAGATTAGTTAATAATTAAATCACAGTGTTTTAACATCATGTGCTGCAAAGCGTAACAGGAGACACATTAAAGAGCCACTTCCAGCTCCTTGAGTCTCAGTCTGAGTCTCACTGTATTAGAATGTTGTCGCTTCTGTAATGAATGACTCTCTTCAGCCTCCTAGTGGTATGGTTATTACAATGATATACCACAGTAACAGTATGTGAAGGATGTTTTCCCATCCCTACATGCACATTGTAAATTCCCTCTCAGAGCTTCCCTTAAGGGCAGTTCCAAATCAACTCCATTGTAGGATAGTGTGTGAATTCTTCCAACTTCCCTGCGAGGAAGCTGAGAAAACATTAATGTCCCTCTCCTGCAGGTATAGATATTGAGGCAGAACTGCTAAGTGGCTTTTGCAAGGTCACAGAGTAAGTCAATGCCAGAGACAAGATTAGAATTTAGGAGTTCCTGGGTAAACCCCAGCAAGAGAAAAAAAAAAACTATCACATTGAAAAACAAACTGGCACCTGCCAGTAACTGGAACTGTAACTGAACTGTAACTGAAATGGCCATTGGATCAAAGTAGGTGATCAGCTCAACAAAAAACATCAGCAATCCTCTTTGTGCACAAACTCCTTTCCTTTCCCCACCATACACCACAATTGCCTAAGGGCAGGCAACTGAGAGCTGATGGGTATGTGACAGATGAATCATTCTCTGACCTAGTCTCAGTCATTTCCATTGTAAACTTAACTCTGTTTACAATGTCATCAATATCATCTGTCAAAAGAACAAAATGGGAGCAGGAGCATTCCCAAAATAACTTTGCATTATCCTGTTCATATTTTAGCACTGACTCTCTGGAGCTGATTTTAAGTACCCAAAGGGAAGGAGATTAGTGTTTCAAACTAATCATCTTTGTTTATTTATTGTTTCTACTGCACCACAGAATATGAATCAGGCTTATCTTAATTGTACTGGTGTGCAGCATTTCCAGTACACATTGTCTGAATTCTGCATAATCAATGCCAATAGTGTCATAACCACAACTTTCTGCAGAAAAAAACAGCACCGTTTGCTTCTAGAGGGGTTGCTCCAAATGTCTCAATGTTTGTTTGAGAGAAAATAAAGCAGGCTGATTTCCCAGCACCATCGTCCAGCCCAGCTCTCTTGTGGGTGGTTTCATCATTGCTGATAAACACATTTCTGTACATCCATGCAGGAGGAAGGAGGACTACTGTGAAGTCTGACAGATTCATCCTCTGCATCATACTCTTCCATGGTGGAAACATAGAGAACTTATGGTTGAAGTACTTTTCTGATTACTTTAACTAGTTTATTATGCAATTCTCCTTAGTTCTTCATCTTGAATTTAACATTCAAATTCTGTGGATGTGCAAAAGTCTCCCAGTCAATTGATAATACAAAAAATAGGTTGACTATAACAATCCTTGGAAGTAGTGAAGAACTGAATGAAGCATTGAAACTCAGCAGTTTTGGTTTACAGGGCTCAAGCAAACCTTTGGTTTTAATTTATGTGGGTTCACACCTCCTGAGCTTTGCTTTGAGCTTCACATTTGAACAAACCAGAAGAGAAGGGGGGGGGTGAAGAGTTTTGACTCATTTATAGTTAAAATTATAAAAATCTGCCCAGCACAAATGGGAATTACAGGGGGGCATGTATGAAAATCAGTTCAGATTAAAAAATCATGGTGAACCTGGGCTAAATTTCTGTTTGATAATGAAACTCAGCTCACTTGGTTTTAGGTTTAATTATAAAAAGCTTTCATGCATCTAGTTCTAAAGCCAAGAGTATGATTTTTTAAAAATAAATTAAATCCACTGAAGAGGCCCACAAAGAAGGGAGAAGTATAAACAAACAGAATCAACATTTAATCTGAATTTTAGAGAAGTCCAAAATATCTCCATAATTTTCATTTCTTTATTCCTGTCACTCATAGTGATCACATGGTTTTCTCTGTACATCTTGCTGACCACAGGAGCATCCTGGCAGCAACTCTTGGGGGGCACATAGTGTTTTCCCTTACGTCTTGGAGCTAGTATTGCAAGTTAGGCATCTCTTAACAAGGAGCAAAGGTTCCTTTTCCTTGTTCTTGAGAATGCATAACAGAGAATTATCTCCCAAACAATCCCAAACCAACAGGGTCTCAGAAGAAACCTTGATTTGTAAATCCAGAGAAAGTAATATTAAATCAAAAAAAAACTCAATAAAATCATACAGCAAGTGGTCAGGTTAGCCAGATATGATACTTTACAGTTATATATTTAAACTAGAATTCACTTGTATCCTAGAGTTGTTTGTTTCATTCTATCAGGTTCTTTCTTGCTCTCCTACTGTAATACCTAAGAGGCCTCTGTAAACCATTTCTTTCTCTTCCTTCTTCTAAGAGCTCCTGTAGTCATTCTGAAGTGTGAGTGGTGATCACATAGTACCATATTAGCCATGCTGTCACAGGTCAGATCCACAAGGAGAGCATAATGCACATAGTGCAATATCTTTTGAAGTATGTTAACCTCTGTCCCTTTCTGGGAATAACCACATTGTATATCACATTTAATTAATGGCCCACTCCTTTGCAGAGCAGTAATTTCTCTTCATTTTTCCTGTCAGTAATTCAAAAGCTCTTTTGAGCCTCTATGGCTGTCAACCTTTTTCTGGCTATACCTTTGTCAGAAAAAAAAATTGATATGATAATAGCCCCATCTCTCTAAGGGGTAGTTCATCCAACATGTGCATAAAAGGTACTATTTTCTGCATCATTATTTATTGTGAAAGGGTTATAATTTTTCATAATACCCTATTTTTCATTATTCCAATTTGTATAGAAATTATTTCTCAATAGACAGTATGAAGTTCTGTCTCAGTTTGAGGACAGAATCTTATTGAGATGTTGCCACTTCCATTCAAATATTGAGAGGAAGGCCAAGAGCTTGAATGCACACACACACACACACACACACAACTTGAAATTTCAAAAATTGGAATTTTGGAGTCTGAAAATAAAAGGTGAAAACGTTTCCACGTTTTTGTGAATTCTTCCCCCCCCCCATCCCCCTGTTTTCTGACCCATTTTAGAGCTGGTTGACTATTTTTAATTTTGAAATTTGTAAAAAGGGAAAAATTACAAAAAAATCTCCAATCTCTTCTCTTTTTTGCCCCCCCCCACAGTTATGATCTTTCAAGACCACATGTGATCAATAGTTGCATCTTACTCAAAAAGTAACTAACTCCTCCAACAATGCAGTACCCCCAATGTCCTTAAAATCTTATGAAAGATAAATGGCTTGAAACATAAATAGAGGGGGTAAACGATGCCCTATGGGGGAGTTAATTGCAAAACCAATCTCTTCACTTGAACTTTATCAAATTAGTACTGCCTTCTCTTGGTTTTATTTACACTCAAAACCCTGAACATGCCTATTACCAACAAGGAACCGAGAGACGTAATTATAATTGGGTTTGTTGGTGTGTTATTTTTTTTACTCTTGGAAGTTGCTAAGACACTACAATGAGTAAGGCAAATAGAATAGACATGGCTCTTGCCAGCCTGATTATTTGTTAGGAAAAAACAAGGTATATTTAAGCCAATTTTCATGGAAGAAGTGAAGATATTTTTGTAACAAACTAGATTTGAATGCCTTCTGTGTTTCTTTATTTCCCTTTCTGGGAGGGACACTTTAAAGTCTATTGCATTTACACCAATAAAAATAATGCTGTAATTTCATTTCATGGTTACAGTAGTGAGATTTACAAGAAAATATTTTAATAGCAAAGACAGTGTGCAACCTTGAAAACGTTAATCTAGTTTTGGGGAGCACAATATGTTTATTTGGCCTGTTTCACCAAAGTAATGAACACCCTCAAATTCCACCAATGGTCTTTGAACTAAAGAACACTTGGAACATTGCAGGTTTGGCCATAATTTTACACCACTCTTTCCAGCTGCTTTCTCCTATATTCACTGTAATTGGTTTGTTTAGATTATTAAATAAATTGTGCCCATCCCCAGACTTTTTGATTTACCTCAGTCTCCTACTTTTCTGCTTGCCATGGATGTACACAAGAAACAATTAATTGGTGCACATTTACCTAGTCTCTTATGGCAAGTAATGGAAAAAATATGAAGAAAACAATACAGAACCAGAAAACGGGGAGGGGAGGAGAGAGACACAGAGACTTTCAATATCAGACTCCTAAATACACCATCTGAGGGAAGTGTGATATGTCAGAAAACCAGTTCCAGTTCCCCAATTCTGAGGGTCAGTGGCCCAGCCCTGGCCCCTGTGACACTTAAAGCTGATGCTCAGCAGCTCTAACTTCCACCACTGGCTTAGAGTATTAATGGATCTAATGCCAGCGGAGGATTGAAACACCAGAGGGAAGCTGTGCCAGGCCTTTCCCCTGCAATGACCTATCTTCAACACAACCCCTGCACCAGGAGGTGGGGGCATAGAGGTGCAATGTGTGGCAGTGGAACAGATCCATCAGCAGGAAGTGCCTCTAAACAAGGAGATTTCTCTGATGATGATGCATCTGTATTACAGACCCTTTATGTCACTTGAGAGGCACAAAGAGGTTGCAACCAGCCCTGAGGATTTGGCCCATAGTTTGAACAGCAGGAATACCCTTAGGGTACATCAACACTGCAGCTGAGATCCTGCTTCCCAGCTCAGGTACACAGACACTTGCTAGCTGCTTGAGCTACTGTGCTAAAAACAGCAGTGTAACCAGAGGTAGCACAGGCGGCAGCTTGGGCTAGCTGCCTGAGTACACACTCACCCAGACCCCAATTCACCGCCCATGCTACCCCCTCCTACACTGCTATATTTAGTGTGCTAGCTTGAGCACAGCTAGTACATGTCTCTCTAGTTGAGCTGGGAAGCCTGCTGCCACCTGCAGCATAGGCATACCCAGACAGTAAGAATATGATCAGTTGTACTCAAGTCTATAACTCACTATCTCAGCATTTCCCAGACAGTGAGTCAGGTTGTAGGAAGTTTCTAAATGGGTAGCAGGCCCAATGCTGCAGGGAGACCTGGTGGGAGGGAGTTGGAGAATGAACCTAACTTTAATTCACCCAACAGAGGCAGCTCCTGTCCTGTGGGGCTGGACCTGTCTCCCCACTCCAGGCATTGCGACTTGGCACACAGATAAATCAGGTTTGGCCTGCCCACCCCTTCATCATGATGGAGAGGTAGCTGGGCCAAGTTTGAATGAATGATGTTGAGACCTGCTGCCCAGGGTTGCAGAGCCACCCAGGTTAGGCGCAGCCATCCCTCCATCACGATAGAAGGGCAGCCAGGACAACATGAGAGGCATCGCAACCATGTGTGCCTGATCACAATGCCTGGAGTGGGGAGCAAGGCCCATCCCCACTGGGCAGGAGCCATCATTGTGGAGCAAATGGGGGGTGGGCACGCTCTCCAGTCCCCATCTCTAGGACCTCCCCTCTGCATTGGGCCAGGACTAGGGTTGTGGTACTGGGGTGGAGGGTACTGCTGTAGGTGGTTAGTGGAATGAAGAGTAGGAGGTATCAGAGGAGGAGAAGGATGATGGCTTATGATTTTGACCTCTACTGATCCTCGGACAAATCTGGACGTGGGTGGGTCACAAAAAAAAGACAAAATGCAGTTGGCGGGTCTCCTTAATAAAAAATTGGGGAACCAGTGCACTAATATCTGTATTTTGATTTTAAAATTCCCAGTAACTAGGAATACAACAGAAAAATATTCACCTTGCCAAAAGCAATGCCAAATGATTAGAGAAGAACTTTCAGAGAGGACAAACTTGTACAAATAAATTTAACACCATCCATGCCCTTGCAAATATCTGTTCTTCGCTGTGCAAGAGAAAATAAGTGACTTCATCTACATTTAAATGCTGTGCTATTGTTCCCTATTCATGGTGGATGTAAAAGCCTAACTCACTCTAGATCAGTGTTTCCCAAACTTAGGATGCTGCTTGTTCAGGGAAAGCCCCTGGTGGGCCAGGCTGGTTTGTTTACTTGCCCCGTCCGCAGGTCCAGCCGATCGCGGCTCCCACTTGCCGCGGTTCTCTGCTCCAGGCCAATCGGAGGTGCTAGAAGTGGCACGGGCTGAGGGACGTACTGGCCACCGCTTCCTGCAGCCCCCATTGGCCTGGAGTAGCAAACCGTGGCCAGTAGGAGCCGCAATCGGCCGGACCTGCAGACGAGGCAGGTAAACAAACCGGCCTGGCTCACCCGGGGCTTCCCTACACAAGCGGTGTCCCAAGTTTGGGAAAAATTGCTTTAGATACAATGAATGTCTTCTGTCACCAAGGAGCAAATATCAGGAGAGTACTGTCTACTTGTGAGTGAGATGGTAGTGAAGCTTTGGAATGGTGTAGATAAGCTTTTTTAGCTCAGTTTATCATTGGTCTCTTTGCATAGATTCTTCCTGCTGAGAATATAGTGTTCAAAATTTAATTCCTTTTTCTGGGTTTGTTTACTTGGTTAGCTGGTATGATTACAATCCAGGTAAGAGATGTCATATCGGGCAGCACTGGAGCCAACTTTCCAAAAACCCCTATATCCTTTTCAGAAGGTTTTCAAGTTACCCAATTATTTTGGGTGAAATCCTGGTTCCACCAAAGTCAGTGTCAAAACTATCATTGACTTCAGTAGGACCAGGATTTCACCCT